>NC_045960.1:47804138-48104138 GCF_010909765.2 Amblyraja radiata | reverse complement strand
TTGTTTAGATACAACTTTCTAGTGTTCTGACCTGACTGAGTTTCTGAGAATGTCTCTTTCAAATTGTAATGGGACACGGATTCTCAGTATATTTTCTTAGCAGCCACTACAGTTGATCCCACTTCTGAGAATTTCTCCTTGTGATTTGACACAAGGTATATTTCAAGCTATATGATGGCTGTTTTCTGAGGTGTCTCCTGTAATAATTTTAAGAACCACTGGCAAGCTTATTCAAGATCCTACCATCTGGTAGCACATACACCCACTGTAATGAAGTGCTTTGAGAGGTTTGTTATGGTGCGAATCAATAACAAACCTGGATCCACTTTAAATTTGTCCATTGTCACAACAGGTGAACAGCAGATGCTAACTCATTCGCTCTCCACCCTGCTCTGGACCATTTGGATAACAGGAACATATACGCTCATCAACTACACTTGGCATTCAACATAATTATCCCCTCCAAACTCATCACAAAGTTCCAAGGCTTGGGTCTCTGTACTGTCTTTGCAACTGGATATTCAACTTCAACATCGGCAGATCTCAACCAGTGTGAATTAGTAACGACACCTTCCCCTCATTGATCATCAAGATACGTGCACCTCAGGGCTGCATGCTTAGCAGGTGGGACTAGTGTAGCTGGAACAAGTTGGGCTGAAGGGCCTGTTTCCATGCTGTATCATTCAATGGCTCTATGACTATGAATAATTTATTGTTTAAATCTATATCACCTATTGTGATTAGGCTTTTGAACAGAGTAGGTTGTACAATAAGCTAATAAATTCATATTTAAAATCTACTCTTGAATTTACTTAAGTTGCAGTTTGCAAAACAAAACAAAGTTTACCACTTTGCATGGGGATTCAATTCAGTGTTGAAACGCCTGATCTAACCTTTAGAATTTGTCTCTCAGCTTTGGGTTTCCCAACTGCGCAAGTGTTTCTCTCCATCAAGACTGTAGTTTACTCCACATACAGCCATAATGTTATTGACTTGTGACTTTGACCAGGGAGTTGAGAAAAGCCACGTTTACAAATCAAAAGTAAATGTTTCTGAGGGAATAAATAATACTTTGAGAATGCTAACTATTATACAGTTTCCAATCCGTGTCTAGCTCTTGAAAAAAGTAGATTGTACATACAGGAACATAACTCCTACTTTATCATGAAAATATGTAAAGTAGAAGTGAGAGAAATAGTAATGAATGCCATTAATTCAATAAAGGCTTTGTAGGGTATTATTTCTCAACTTCCACTGAAGTTTTTGGGATAAAGTGCTCCTAACTCTGTTTCTCTATGATTTCTGTTGATCTTCAACTGAAGTTACAGCTGGAGACTGGAAAACTCCCCAGGGAAATTCCAGGCAATAATGTTATGAAAAGCTCTTGGCAAATGTTTTCTGGTGTTTTTTGCAAATTAGTGCCGTAAATCACTTGCTCAGAAAGCAGGTTGTCTGACTGAGAACCGTGTAGCTGGTTCAGTGTCTCTTCAGCTTTCAGTACACACTCCCCAATACCCTGACCTAACATAGTCTCGCTGAATTAGAGCTATACATTCTATAAAATGCTATACATTGAAACAAAGCCTGGAATAATTCTTGAACCAATTAAGACAGGATTATGCTGAGCGTTTCCTTTTCCAGGTAAGAGCTCAAATAAAATTCCTGGAACAATATGCCTCGTGTCATGCCTTCGAAACATTGTTCTTGTAATAGTTTTTCAGCTCCTTTAGTTTTGTTTTTAACACTTTCTATTTCTGTATCTTATGTGTTTTAACTTAATTGTTTTCCACCTGGATATTTTCTTTCTCATTTCAATGACTTCCAGTAATCATATTACACACTTAATTAAGTCTGTAGTTCATAATCTGTATTTCATGCCATCACCACCACAGTTTGTATACTTGCTGTATGTGGGTATAATGCATGTTGTGGTACATAACCGGTCCCCATACTGGAGTTCCATTGCACAAGGGGCTTCAGTGCAATGGGCACTCCTCACCATATAGCCTCTGGAGCCATTATGCCAAAATAAGCAGCTAATGATCCTTTACAATTTGTCTGAAAAGTCATGGTATACATAAAAGAACCCCCTGTCCCTGTAGCTCAGACCCTCTAGTCCTGGCAACATCCTCGTAAATTTTATCTGTACCCTTTCCAGCTTGACATCTTTCCTATAACATGGTGCCCAGAACTGAACACAGTACTCTGAATGTGGCCTCACCCACGTCTTATACAACTGCAACATGACCATCTATACCCAATACTCTGACTGTTGAAGGCCAATGTGCCAAAAGCCTTTTTGACCACCCGATCTACCTGCAACTCCACCTTCAAGGAACAATGCACCTGCACTCCTAGATCGCTCTGCTCTATAACACTCCCCAGAGCCCTACCATTCACTGAGTAGGTCCTACCCATGTTAGACTTCCCAAAATGCAACACCTCACATTTGTCTGTATTCAATTATATTGGCCATGCCTCAGCCCACCTGGCCAATCGAACAAGATCCTGCTGTAATGCTTCACAAACATCTTCACTTTTTACAAAACCACGCACTTTTGTATCATATGCAAACTTGCTAATCTTGCCGTGTATGTTCACATCCAAATCATCAATATAGATGACAAACAGTAATGAACCCTGAGGCACACCACTAGTCACAGGCCTCCAGTGCAAGAAACAACTTTCCACCATCACCTCTGCTTCCTTTCATGAAGCCAATTTTCTATCCATTGAACAATCTGTCGTTGGATCCAATGCACTCTAACCTTCCAGTGCAGCCTACCATGAGGAACCTTGTTGAATGCTTTGCTGAAGTCCATGTATACAACATCGACCTTTTTGGTCACGTCTTCAGAAAACTCAATCAGATTTGTGAGACACGACCTCCCACGTACAAAACCATGCTGACTATCCCTAATCAGCCTTATCCGGCTAAATGCTATATAATGTATCCCTCAGAATACTCTCTAGTAACTTTACAACTACAGATGTTAAGCTCACCGGCCTTTAGTTCACAGCATTTTCCCTGCAGCCCTGCTTGAATTGTTATATTGTTGTGACCCCTTCTCATATTGTTATCAACCTTCCCCTTAAAGGCATATATACTGTCGAGTCACCCACTTTATGTGCTTTAGGGTTCCAGATCCCAATTGACTCATTTTGAGTTATTGGTATCTATATTATACTTTTGGCCTTGGATTTTTGTTTCACCTGACTGCTTTTGGCCACATTGTCCATTCATAATCTCAAATGGCCTCTATCAGGTTATATTTCAGTCCCCACTTTTCAAGAATAAAGTTCCACAGCCTGTGCAAGCTTTACTGATAGATATAATCTCTCAGTTTCTTCCTGTGTTGGATGGTGAATTGCCCACCCCATCTAGGCAAAGGTATCAATAGATCATGTTCATAGGTTCTTAAGTGATTGGAGCAGAATTAGGCCATTCAGCCCATCAAGTCTACGCCACCATTCAATCATGACTGACCTATCTCTCCCTCCTAACCCCATTCTCCTGCCATCTCCCCATGACCCCTGACACCCGTACTAATCAAGAACTAATCAAGCCCTGATTGTCTCAAGATGGGTCACTGTACTCTGTGCTCCCTCACTGCCAAACCTTATTTTCTTGGGTATTTAACAGCGATTAGCAGTTTAAAAGAACCCAAATTAAATTCCATCCTGTATTTAATCCATGCAACCTTACGTCTCATTTTCCTAGTTATTTTTCTGGATGCTGAGAAGATATAAATTCCCAGTGCAGAATCTTGCTCATCAAGATTTCTTAAATGCACAGGGAATCAGAGACTGAAAGGGCCATGGCTCTGTTGACTATTGAGGACAGTTAGCATGAGACCTCAACATTCAAAATTTATTGGAATTTTCAAAAAAGGAAGGTCAAGTACTTTAGGCTTTCCTCCAAGTAGCCTCTGGTCTTTCCATAACTTCTGATCTCCAAGCAAATTTGCAGCTTCTCAGGCACCTCCACAAAGGGTCTCCTGAGTTTGCAGAATGTAATCTGCTTTCCTGTGTCATTCAGTTGAATAGTGGTGCTTTCAACAATCTAAGCCATAAGCTTTGGACTTCTTTGTTTTTTAAGTCTCTCCAGCCCTCACTGATTGATTACAATAACATTTTGACTCTTATCCATTGACAATGCTTTTAGTGGACTGCTCCACTATTATCCTTCTTTGGTTGATGTTAAATTTTATCAAATTACGCTCCTTCTGAAGTGCCTGATTCTCATCTACTTGAAGAGGAAGGACTGTTTAACCTCTGTACTGCTGCCTTGCCCAAATAAAGTCCGATATATGCCTATGTACAAAAGCCTCTGAGGTTTTGGACAAACCCAATAAATAGTAGAGTAATTCAAAGAGGAAGGGGAAAGCAATTTTGCACATTCCTCTTATTTCCCCTTTCTCCTTATTTTCCTGCGGATGGAATGAAAATTCAGTGAGTTTAAAATGAAGAAAGGCATCCTGATTCACTGAACTGCACAACACAGGGTATTTTTCAACCTCAGTGGATAAAAGAACCCAAAAATGTTCTCCTTTTGCCATTTATGGATGACGGTGATTCTGATCAATCGCAATTGTGCAGCCATTTGGCCCATAATGCTTCCCTCAAGTTTACAACCTGTAAAATAAACTGTTCATAACATTGTCATACCTCTGACAAAATAAATTAAAAACTAGTTGAACCACGTAAATATATTTGCTATTTATCCAGGTCAAATTATTGAAACTTAATTGTTAACTGTTACATCTCAACCAAGGAAAACTCTTTTAATGACCTGACAAGATGTTATTTAAGGGCCTGTCCCACTTGGGCATCATTTGTGCGTCACGCAGGTGGCCAGAATCCCAAAATCCTGGGGCGCCGCGCGCGACCATAGAACTAGGTGCCTCTCTGTCTTATTCATGTTAGTTCAGCCAACATTTTCCCAGCATTGGTAAACGCAATGTCATTGGCCACAATGGCTGAGCCATCGGTTTTACCCAGAGTAGATGAATCAAGAACCAGAGGTCATAGGTTTAAGGTGAGAGGTGAAAGATTTAATTGGAACCTGAGGGGTAACGTTTTCCACCGAGAGGGTGGTGGGTGTATGAAATTCACATACATATATGGCAACTTGATCTTTTTGATGAAGCAATAGAAACCAGTCAGTGGGTTCAGAGTAATCGACTGTTGAGTTTCATTTGCTTCATTAATTCACTCAAGGGACAGCGACAATGATTGAGGACAAGATTAGTCAAGCTACTTCCATGTTGGCAGCTATGTTATGTAGCAAGTACATTACGTGTGGTATCCAAAGAACAATTACAATTAAAAATAAATCATGCACAGCCAGCATTTTTTGATTATGTTAACTATTAAAAAATAGCAATGCTTCGAACAACCAATTCAGTAATTAGCTAATAAATATTGGATTGACCATAATAATTAAGAGGAAGGTTTTTGGTATTGATGGATGTCAAAAAACACTGAGTTAAGAGTTATTCGTTGCAACCTCAAAGAGGAAATTAATTTGGCATGCCTCTTTTAACATGCCACCAAGAATGGGGATATATTACCGGTGCTCATAATTGAATGTCACTACAGTTTTCCTAACCCGATAGAATAAGACCACAATCACAATATTACAGAGTTTCTAATTACCTTATGTTCAAAAAGAGAGTATGGGCAAAGACTTCAAGGAAGTTTATTAATGTAATGCAGTTACAAATTAAAGACATCAAAATTCTTTAATGAGTGGAGAGGAAGTAAAGGGGAAGTGATGCAATGTAGGTGATTGGAAGCTGTCGAAGTGATTATGTTTCAGTTCTGAATTCATTTTTTCAGCTTGTTTGGAAAATCTTGTATACATTCCAAATAGTTTCGAAAAAGGAGAAGAGGATGCAAGCATTCCTGGGTTATCCCAATAATACTCTTTGCACATAGTTTAGCATTAATGGACATGTGCTGGCTGAAAATAGTACAAGCAATATGACCAGTATCACTTCAGGGAAAGACAGTAAACCCAGAAAGTTTAGTTACCGTTCAATCTTTTGTTTTGCTTTCTTTTTCCACATTAGAAGAATATTGGTCATCTTTAGTTTAGCTTAGTTTAAAGATACAGCATGGAAACAGACCCTTCAGCCCACCGAGTCCACATCGCCCATTGATCACCCGTTCACCCTAATTCTATGTCATCCCATTTTCTCATCTACTCCATACAGATGGGGCGCTTCACAGAGGCTAATTAACCTACAAACTTTGGGATGTGGGAGGAAACCGATGCATTTGGAGGAAACCTGAGAGGTCACAGGGAGAATGTACAAATTCCACCCAGACAGCACTTGAGGTCAGGATTGAACCTGTGTCTCTGGCGCTGTGAGGCAGCAGCTCTACAAGTTGCGCCACTGTGCCACCCTATTGCCATTTACTTTCTACAAACCTTCCGAGGTTTAGAGATCCCTAGTGGAGGTGTTTGTGCTGTTCTAGTTGAATGCAGGGGCAACAAGGTATGTGTCTCTGCATCGTTCACTGCCCATTCCTCAGGTCAAGAGACTGCTATGATGGCCATTAATGGCCTGTTACACGGAACACATATCAATTAGTTCAATAGCAAATACAAGTTTTTAATTTTATCTAAAAAAAACCATTCCTTCTTGAAAGAAAATTCCAAAGGAAAATAATAAAACATAGAGCATTGAACAGTGCTGCACAGGAACAGATCCCTCTGCTCATGATGTCCATGCTGAACACTATGCCAGGTTAAACTCATCTCCTCTGCCTGAACGTGATCCATATCCTCCATTTCCTGCATATCCATGTGCCATTCGAAAAGTATCTTAAATGCAATTTTCGTATCTGACTCCAGAAATCCCCTGGCAGCACGTTCCAGGCACCCACCATACTCTGTGTAAATAAAAACATGCTCTGCACATCTCCTTTAGGTTTTGACCCTCTAACCTTAAAGCTATGCCCTCCAGTCTTTGACATTTGCACCCTGGAAAAAGATCCTGACTGTCTACCCTATCTGTGTCTCACATAATTTTATATACTTTGTTTTTCTGCTGACTGGTTAGTATGCAACAAAAGCTTTTCACTGTACCTTGGTACACGTGGCAATAAACTAAACTGGACTGAACTGAACAATGCTCCAGTGTGCAGGGAAGATTCATGGGGTTGTGGCCAGGGCTTGAGGGACTAGGTTATGAGGAGAAGTTGGGGAGGTTAGGACTTTATTCCTTGTAACGCAGGCTGAAGGATGATCTTATGCAGGTGTATAAAATCATGAGGGGAATAGATACGGTGAATGCACAGTCTTTTACCCAGGGTAGGGGAATCAAAAACCAGAGGACATAGGTTTGTAGGAGGGGCAAGATTTAATAGGAAGCTGAGGGGCAACTTTTTCATTTAGAGGGTGGTGAGTCTTTGGAACAAACTGTCAGAGGAGGTAGTTGAAGCAGGTACTATAACACCATTTAAAGGCCACCGACAGATACATGGATAAGAAAGGTTTAGAAGGAAACTAGACTAAGTGGGACCCGTTGGGCTGGACCCCAATGCAATATTCCACCTCTCCACCAATTCCAATATTGGTGGCCATTGGGGGAGGGGGGGGGGGGGAGGGCCTAGTATAGACATTGTGGGCCAAATGGATTCTTGGGCTGGCAGCTCAGTCACTCAGGTCTGGTGGGGTGGCAGCTCAGTCACTCAGGCCTGGTGGGATGGCAGATCAGTCACTCAGGTCTGGTGGGATGGCAGATCAGTCACTCAGGCCTGGTGGACTGGCAGCTCAGTCACTCAGGCCTGGTGGACTGGCAGCTCAGTCAGGCCTGGTGGGCTGGCAGCTCAGTCAGGCCTGGTGGGCTGGCAGCTCAGTTACTCAGGCCTGGTGGGCTGGCAGCTCAGTCACTCATGCCTGGTGGGCTGGCAGCTCAGTCACTCAGGCCTGGTGGGCTGGCAGCTCAGCAACTGCCAGAAATTCTGCCCACAACAGGTGAGAGAATCGGTGAGAGAGAAGGGGGCGAGGGTGGAGAATCAATTTTAGACATTTTTCATCTTTTTCTGCAGATCACAGCAATGAAGGAGGAAAGTCTATCCTGGCTTGGATCTCACAGGGATCTCACAATGAAGGGAGGGAGAAAAATACTGGGGTGAGGTTTAATACTTGCAGGAGGAATACTTACTGATGGGCCAAAGGCTCCTCCTGGGCTAGTACATGCCTGATGGGCCAAAGGCGAACAAAAAAAATTCTGATTTAAATCTCAGTGAAAGGCGCTTTTCTGGACTTTTCCTGGCCTAGCATGGGCCTTTTGAGCCAAAATGCTCCTCCTGGGCTAACAGGGGCAGTTTGGGCAAAGGGGACTGGGTTCTCTGCTAATAGGAGCCTTGTGGGCCGAAATTAGTGGTTTCAGGCAGGCTAAACAACTCATTTCATTTCATTTCCATTTCAATTTCAAGCACAGGACAGGTCGAACAGCTCACTGCATTTTCATTTCACTTCCATTACAGTTTCAAGCACAGGGCAGGCCGGACAGCTCACTGCATTTTCATTTCGCTTCCATTGCCATCGCAGTTTCAAGCACAGGGCAGGCCAAACAGCTGATTGCGTTTTCATTTCACTTCCATTGCCATTGCAGTATCAAGCACTTGGCAGGCCAAACAGCTGATTGCATTTTCATTTCATTTCCATTGCCATTGCAGTTTCAAGCACAGGACAGGCCAAGCCAAACAGCTGATTGCATTTTCATTTCATTTTCATTGCCATTGCAGTTTCAAGCACAGGGCAGGCCAAACAACTCATTTCACTTTCATTAAGGGCCAACAAATCATTTATTGCAAGTACATTGCAGACTCACACTTCACTTGATTCACAGCCTAGAATGAGAATTGTGGCCTCTCCCTCGCAATCTTGCAGAGTGACTGAGTCATGTTCAGGCATCCGGGTTTTATAATCCTGCCCACCCCCCTCCCCCCCCGGAAGGGGCATTACCTTCATCACAGTGATTGACAGGCAAGAGGATTTCAAGGTTTTTTAAAACACTCATAAGGTTTTTATTTTTCATCGATGGGAAAAATCCTCGGGGCCTGCTCAGCGGAGGAAGACTGTGAGTAAAATGGCCACAAACTATAGCGATATATAGTAGCATTTTTTCTAAAATCAATATACAGCGCAGACAGGAAGTGGTCAAGATGAGCCTTTTAATTATATAGATGGACAAACACGAGCAAATGGGACTGGCTTAAAAAGGGCAAGCTTGGATGCGGACATTTTGGTCAGCATGGACGTTGGGCTGTATGACTCTATGGCACTAAAACCATCCAAATTTGTCCAACCTCTTCTTGTATCTAATATCCTCCAATCCAGGCAACATACTGATAATCCTCTTCTGCACCCTTTCCAATGCCTCCACGTCCTTTGTATAATGGGCAACCAGAAACACATATAATATTGCAAATGCTGTCTAACCGAACTTAAATAAAATGGCAACATGACGTCCTGACTGATATAATGCTGAAAATCAAAGCAGAATATGAAATAAAACTTTTAAAAATCTGTTCTGGAAAGACAAATTATCAAACAATTCTGTGACATAACACAAAATATACTCTGAAATAGGATTGCATCACTGATAAAATATTTATAGCTGTACTTTGAATTGGTTAAAGCTGCTTTCTTCTGCTTGTTATTTAAACATTTTTATGGCCATGCCTGCATAATATTTATAAAGTGTCAATTCAATGGTCTTCTGCCTACTGTCCAGATCATGATTGTGAGTAGCCATCCTCAACAACACGGCCTTTAGATACAGCAGCTGGATTCCGTCAATTTTGTTGGCAAGTTGGACTTGGTCAGAGAACACCGAAGTACCTCTCATTTGGTTAAAATTGTGTTATTTTGAACAATTTTATAAGTGCGTGTATTTTTAGATAAAATCTGAAAGCTGTTTTGCACAAATCAGTTGCATTGAGAATAGACCACGGTTTCTTCGCTTTCTCTGTCAAGTCTCTTCATTGCAGTAAGTTGTTTGCTATAGAATTGAGAAGACATTATGAAAGCTTTCACTCTACTGCTAAGGAAACTAAGAAATATGTGTGCCAAGATAAACAGATGGCCACCGTCCTTTGTTAACTATTAGAAATCCATTGGCAACTGGACGGCTTTGAAATAATTATTAATGAGGACGGATTATTAAATGTACCATTAAGGTTAGTATGACAAAAAGATGAAGAAGGTGAATTACCAAATGTCCCGGCATTCAACAAAGGGAGTAATTCTGCAATACACGAAACATAATAGAAGACCAACAGGGACTTTCTTACATTGAAGTCCCCATACAATTAGAGTGAAAACAAATATTCAGGATGGCATATTATAACTATTGTACACTGTGCTCATCATTTCTTGTACCTCGTCTCTGGTGCTGTAATTGGAATATATTTAATGTGAAGATAGACACAAAATGCTTGAGTAATTCAGTGAGTCAGACAGCATCTCAGGCGAAAAGGAATGTAGATGACGTTTCGGGTCAAGACCCTTCTTCATCCAAAACGTCACCTATTCCTTTTCTCCAGAGATGCAGTCTGACCAGCTGAGTTACTCCAGCTTTTTACCCCTATCTTCGGTTTAATCCAGCATCTGCATTTCCTTCCTACACAATATCACACTAATGTGATATATTAGGAAACTTTTACATTAAAAGAAAATCCTAACCCTATTACATGTAGCTCTACTGATATACTCAAACAAAACAAGTTCTTAAATCTAGAACATGCCATCCAAATTGCAAATAGATTGAATTCCATTTCCATATTGGTATTATTAGATTGTTTCACCTATATTTCAAATTAATAAAATATTTCCCCTTAATCAAAATGAATGTTATTACTGTAGAAGGTGCAGAATAATTTTCATATGTGGTAGGTGCGAGCATTAAAATCAGGGAAACAGTTTCAAACATAACATCGATGATTTTCTAATTTACCTGTGCTCTTCCTAAATCCTTTTCTTTCACCAACTTTTTTGATTCCCTTGTGGCGGTTCCTGGGGAGTGGGCCATTCCCTGGTTACTCCCCCTCGGCACTTGATGGACAGGTCCGGGGGCGGCTGCCAGCTACGAAGATAAGAGCAGCGATTTTTGGCGCGAGACCAGTCTTCAGTCTCTCACTGAAGCGGGGAGTAGGGTGCTGTGCTCATTAAAGCCTCTACAGAATTTGTCTGGCTTCTCGCCTTCATTCCGGGCTCTGTCACGCACCTGTTACACCCTTTATTATAACCATTTCTGACCAAAATTTAAGCATCAAATTCCTGCTTTGAATCATCATAGCTTTGTATGATTAGAAGACGCTGATGCATTTTTGCATCTTCTTAAGCTAGATCATCGAACTGAAATTCTAGCTTGGTTTTTCTGACTACAGATAACATACACACATTTATAGGATGTTCTCAATTTACCTGGTATGAAAGCTAGTTATCTCTATAAATGTTAAGACTTGTTATTCAACAAACTTTAGGCCCACTTTGATTTTTGGCTATGTTTATCATAGGTTCTAAGTAAAAGTAAAACGTTCCCTTTCCATTTTTGGACTTTACATTTTCCTTTAAATTGAGCTTTATTTTCCATTTTTACATACTTGTTTTACATTTATTTTACATACGTGAGGTAGCCTTTGCTTTTTTTTATAATTTTGCTATTTCTAACAGCTGAAAGCATGGGGACTTAGTGCAGGAATAAAACCAAGGTTTATTCCTGAAGCAAAGATATCCGAGATTAGTTAGACACCTAAGGTTGCGCTGTGTATCGGCGGGTCAGTGGAAAAAGAAGCACACTCACAAATGATTAAGAATGAACTGCAGATGCTGGAAAAATCGAAAGTAGATATAAATGCTGGAGAAACTCAGCGGGTGAGGCAGCATCTATGGAGCGAAGGAATAGGTGACGTTTTGGGTCGAGACCCTTCTTGAGACTGACGTGGGGGTGGTGGGAGCGGGAAGAAGAAAAGAAGAGGTGGAGACATGGGCTTGTGGGAGAGTTGGGAAGGGGAGGAGAAAGAGGGAGAAAGCAAGGACTACCTGAAAATTGGAGAAGTCAATGTTCATACCACTGGGGTGTAAATTACCTAAGCGAAATATGAGGTGCTGCTCCTCCAATTTACGGTGGGACTCACTCTGAACATGGAGGAGGCCCAGGACAGAAAGGTCGGATTCGGAATGGGAGCGGGAGTTGAAGTGCATGAGCCACCGGGAGAGCAGGTTGGTTATTGCGAACTGAGTGAAGGTGTTGGGCGAAGCGATCGCCAAGCCTACGCTTGGTCTCACCGATGTAGAGCAGCTGACACCTAGAGCAGCAGATGCAATAGATGAGGTTGGAGGAGGTGCGGGTGAACCTCTGCCGCACCTGGAAAGACTGCTTGGGTCCTTGGATGGAGTCAAGGGAGGAGGTAAAGTGACAAGTGTAGCATTTCCTGCAGTTGCAAGGGAAAGTACCAGGGGAGGGGGTGGTTTGGGACGAATTGACCAGGGAGTTACGGAGGGAGCGGTCTCTGCGGGAAGTGGTGGGATCCCATTGGGTGTATAGTGTTAAAGGCGGAGCTAAAGTCTATAAACAGGATGCGTGCATAAGTGTTCGGTGATTCCAGATGATGTAGGGAGTAGTGAAGAGCTAAGTTGATAGCATCCTCCACAGACCGGTTGGCACTGTATGCAAATAGGCGCAGAATTAGGCCATTCGGCCCATTAAGTCTACTCAGCCATTCAATCATGGCTGATCTATCTCTCCCTCCTATGTCTTCTCCCCATAACCACTGACACCAGTACTAATCAATAATCTATCTATCACTGCCTTAAAAATATCCATTGACTTGGCCTCCAAAGCCTTCTGTGGCAAAGAATTCCACAGATTCACCACCCACTGACTAAATAAATTCCTCCTCATCTTTTTTCTAAAAGGAACGTCCTTTAATTCTGAGGATATGACCTGTATCCTAGGCTCACCCACTAGTGGAAACATCCTCTCCACATCCACTCTATGCAAGCCTTTCACTATTCGGTAAGTTGCAATGAGGTCACCCTCATCCTGATCTCCAGCGAGTACAGACCACAAAATCTTCAAGTTTCAAGTTTATATTTATTGCCACATGCATCAATTGGTACAGTGAAAATTGGGTTACCATATAGCCAATCCCCTCTCCAAATCATTAATATACAATGTGATGAGTAATGGCCCCAGCACCGACCCCTGCAGAACTCCGCGAGCCAACCAGAAAAAGCCCCCTTTATTGCCGCTTTGCCTTCTGCCATCCATCCAACCTGCTATCCATGCTAGTATCTACCCTCTGATACCATGGACTCTCATCTTCCTTAGCAGCCTCACATGTGGCACTTTATCAAAGGCTGTGTGAAAATCTATGTAAACAACATCCTTTGTCTGTCCTGTTATTCACTTCTTCAAAGAATTCCAGCAGATTCATCATGCAAGATCTCCCCTTCACAAAACCACGTTGACCGGCCTATTTTATCTTGATGGTATGAATACAAGCAAAAACACCTCAGCGAATGTATCATATTGACTTCAGAATGGACATGAGAAGGAGATAAAGCAAAAGTGTGTTACCTTTGTGTTAGTAACTGGTTTTAGTAATATCAGAAAACTTCACGACCTTGATCAAATTTGAGTCTTGCTGTGAGTTCTTGACAATGGCTGAGGGTTTCAATAAAATACTGCTTCTTTTCTCTTTCTCGTGAATAGCACTTTGATTGAATTCAATGATGTTCTGTGCATTATGTTCTGACCAAGATATTAATAATTTTTGGTAACTTGCAATGCATTTTAAACTTTGGTATAGTTAAGCTAAAATCAGAAAGCATATAATAAAAAGCTGAAATGAATTCACCTGTTAGCACCAAGTTTTAAATGTATTCATTATTTTGGTGCCTTTCAACATAATATACATTTGTATTAATAATGATCTTATGTTGTAAAACAAGATGAATGGAGTGAAAGGCTGTATAGAAGAGAAAATAAATATTCAACATCGGAAGTAAAAACAGCTAAGGGCATATAAAAGGAATATCCAACGAGGTGATGCTATCGGATCTCCAAGCAGTTTCTAAGCAACTTGAATGGAATCTCATCTACAAGCAAGGTGAGGAACAAAGAAATGAGGTATCCTTTTAATGCAACAAAAGGATCCTGAACACTATTGGTTTTAGTGATGAACGCATTGAGAGCTTTAATGCTCCATGATTTTTTATTTGATTATCAAAATTTTACAATCAATGATGCAGCCTATTAAGATTTAAAGCTAATTTGTATAAAAATAAATGTTAAATAGAGAATAATAACAAATAAAATTATTATTTAACATTAGTAAAAATAAAATAAGCTTTATTTTCCTAACTCCTGTGCAAACAATGTCACAATTTATAAAGTTAACCACTGCTCCCACAGCAAACAATCATTTTTCTGTATTGTGTAAGATATTGGTATTTGTATTGATTTATTATTGTCATATGTACTGAGATACAGTGTAAAGCTTTGTTTGTGTGCTATCCAGTCAAATCATATGATATACGAGTACAAGCAAGCCAAACACATGCACAAAAATAGAGCAAAGAGAAAAATAACCAGGGCGGAACGGTGGTGCAGCAAAAGAGTTGCTGCCTTACAGTGCTTTCAGAGCCGGAGACGCGGGTTCGATCCCGACTACTGGTGCTGTCTGTATGGAGTTTGTATGTTCTCCCTGTGACCGCATGGGTTTTCTTCGAGATCTTCGGTTTCCTCCCACACTCCAAAGATGTACAGGTTTGTAGGTAAATTGGCTTGGTATAATTGAAAATTGTAGCTAGTGTGTGGGATAGTGTTAATGTGCTGGAATTGCTGGTTGGTGTGCGGATATGGTGGGCCAAAGGGCCTGATTCCGTGCTGTATCTCTATACTAAACTAAATTAGAGTACAGACTACAGTGTTGCCGCATTATATTGTTACAGTTACAGAGAAAAAGTGCGAAGACCACAATGAGGTTGTTGGAAGATCGGGACTATATCCTAACTTATGGAAAGACTGTTCAACAGTTAAATAACTGTGGGGAAAGAACTGCACTTGAATCTGGTGGTGTGGATGCTGTTGTATCATCTGTCCATGGGAGAAGGGAGAAGAGAGAGTAACTGGGGTGGAATAGGTTCTTATTTGTGTTGGCTTCTTTCCCAAGGCAGCATGAGGTATAGACAGAATCAAAGGGGGGGGGGGGGGGAGATGGAGAGAAGTGGTGGGGAGGCTGGTCTGCAAGATGGACTGGGCTACATCCACATGTCACAGCAATGTCTGTTGGTCTTCAGCAGAGTTGTGATGCATGGATGATTTTTACGAAAAGTAGAAACATTTCTATTTATTTAATTTAACTTTACAGGTGGCTATTCATGACATGTTGATGTATTAAATCTTTGCCTCAGCATTTGCTTCAATAGCAAATTTAACAAAGCAGGGCCAAAGTATAAAGCCAGTGAATAACAGAAGGTGACATTTGAAAAGATTCTGCTCCAAAAGGGAATTCTCTTATTTATGGACTAATTAACACTGGACTAAATAATAAACCTGTGTCTAAAGCAGAAGGACATTTCACATTTCTTTGAAAGCGTGTTCAGAATGTCCCACAGTCACACACCAGGAGAGAGTCCTGCAATATTTTCGTTTGAATTATATATTAACTTCCCTTCTGAAAGTTACGGATGTTTTCTGAAATAGGATCTTCATTGCCTCAGAACTTTCTCAGTTATAAATATTATTGAAATGTTCACCTAGCCTTAGTTCCGTTCTGGAATCCCTGTGAATGGAGGGATATGGATAATGTGCAGGCAGATAAGAGTTGGCCTTGGCATCATTTTAGGCACAAACATAGTAGGCTGAAGGGCCTGTTCTTGTGCTGTACTGTTCTAAGTTTTATGTTCTATGTTATGGTATTGAAATAATCTTAAGGAGTCATGTGATCTCCCACATGGCTGTGGCCAGCTGGCCACATCCTTATTGGCCAAGTATTCACATACAAGGAATTTGCCTTGGTGCTCTGCCCGCAAGTGACAACATGACATACAGTGACAGTTAGGAATGACACATAAAACATTCAACATCAATAATAAAACATTATCGATTAAACATGTGAATTAAATAAAATACCAGAGTAAAAGGAGGCTACCGATTTTTGGTTATTGAGTAGAGCTACTACTCGTGGAAAAATGCTGTTTTTATGTCTGGCTGTGGCAGCTTTGACAGTCCGGAGTCGCCTTCCAGAGGGACGCGATTCAAAGAGTTGTGGCCAGGGTGAAAGGGGTCAGAGATGATCTTACCTGCTCGCTTCCTGGCCCTCGCAGTGTACAGTTTGTCAATGGAGGGAAGGTTGCAGCCAATAACCTTCTCAGTTGATCGGACGATTTGCTGCAGCCTCCAGGTGTCGTGCTTGGTGGCTGAGCCAAACTAGATCATGATGGAGAAGGTGAGGACAGACTCTACAATAGCCTTATAGAATTGGATCATCATTGCCTGTGGCAGATTGTGCTTCCTCAGCTGCCGCAGGATGTACATCCTCTGTTGTGCCTTTTTGACTGTGGAGTCGATGGTGGCCCCCCATTTAAGGTCCTTGGAGATGATGGTTCCCAGGAACCTAAAAGACTCTTTGCACTCCTTGCAGTTTATGTCATGATCAATGCCAACCTCTTACAAATCCTCTCCACTTACGTCAGGTTCAATTGTTTGTTCGGATACACCAGAAACTGCAGATGCAGGAATCTTGTATATTTAAAAAAATGCTGAAGGAACCACAGCAGGTTATGCAGCATCTTGGGGGTAGCACAGTGGCGCAGCGGTAGAGTTGCTGCCTCACAGCGCCAGAGACCCGGGTTCGATCCTGACCCCAGGTGCTGTCTGCGTGGAGTCTGCATGTTCTCCTTGTGACCACGTGGGTTTCCCCCAGGTGCTCTGGTTTCCTCCCACATCCCAAAGATGTGCGGGTTTGTAGGTCAATTGGCTTCTGTAAAAATTGTAAATTGTCCCTAGTGTGTGGGATAGTGTTAGTGTACGGGGTGATTGCTGGTCAGCGTGGACTCGGAGCGCCAAAGGGCCTGTTTCCGCATTGCATCTCTAAAGTCTAACCTAGAGAGAAAATGCACAGGTGATGTTTTGGGTTGAGACCTTTCAAACTCAGTTGTTGTTTCCACTTTTCATGAAACAGATTTTAACAAATCATGTCTAAGGTCCCTGCCCTTGAAACATTCCATTTGGGGCTCCTAAAAATAACCCAAATATAACCGTTTATTTCCCTTTCACAGTCTCAATCCATCCTGGCAGTTTGGCAACCAATATAATGACTGGAAAATTGGAGTCCATGGTTCTTACAGAAATAGGCTTGTGCTTATTTGTCTGTACAAACGGGATGTTAAATTCCTCATAATTCCCATCAAAAGATTGTGTGGTACTGAATACAACCATCAAAAGAACTGATTTAAATGCTAACCAATGGTACTGAAAGGGAGGCAAAGTGCTGGAGTAACTCAACGGGTCAGGCAGCACCTGTGGAGAATGTGGATAGGTGACGTTTCTGGTGGGACCCTACTTCAGACCAAAGATGCTGCCTGACCCACTGAGTTAATCCAGCACTTTGTGTTTTTTTGTTTGTGAAACAGCAACTGCTGCTCCTTATTTCTTATTATTGAGGGTAGTGATTAATTTATTTAATTCATTTTTTTTACTATATATTATCTGTGTGTATTGTGTTTACAGGTCAAGTAAGAATTTATTGTTCTGTTGATGGCACACTTACAATTAACCATTTTTGACTTGCTTGACTGTTGACTCAAAATGATCACTTTATCTTTTAATCTGTTCGTCCCCTGCTTTCCCTGAAAAACAAATCATAATACCTGATTTAAATTGAAAATAAGGAATATGGAATCAAGGCACCAATCCCACAGATTCTCAAAATGTGCTTTCACGGAACTAATTAATTATCTGAGTTGATCTTTCATTCGGGGAAACCAAACTGAAGCATCACGTGATTAGCAGGGAAAGAACAGTTCAAATAGCATTTATCTTGAAAGAAGTGCCTTGTTAATTTAGTTTCATGGAGAATTTATAATCTAAATTAATCCTGAAAATCCCTTCACAGCCAAATAGGCAAATATCTCTTACATGAGAAAGGCTACGGATTTTATGAGTAGCACCTGTTTCAAGATTATCATCTCTGGTTTATCATAGAAATGATGTATTACCATTTCTGTGAAATAATCCAATGCGATTTCATGACATTGGACGTTTTGTTTGATGTGACTTCATAAAGAATGCTTAATTGTTTTGTCAGTGTTTGGATCATTGGTCTAATTGTATTTGTCTATACTTTCAACATATTCCTAGTGAGACTTTGGCAACAAAATGAGCCTATTATGGTTTTTGCGTCCAGATGTTTTATTTGTTGAGCCTCTTTGATCCCTGCACCTGTCTCAGCTCAGCAGTTGCTGCAATACAGCAAAAAGGCTGATTTCAAAACTCAAAAGACAAATGGTGGCTAAAGCTAAGAGAAACAGTGTGAAAATGAACAGCCGGGTCTCTCTCATAAAGAACTCAGTGTTCAAGCCTGTCGCAGTTTACACCATTAGTTTTAAAACAAAAGTATCTGCAGCCGTGTCTGTTCTGTGGGTGTTTATGATAAGATTAATAAGACTCCAAGTTAAACTCAACTGCTTAAGACAAACATCCTGGGCTTATTACTTGAAACTGACCCTCTGCCATAACACTGAAGATCCGTGATGAAAACTTTGCCTAATCATATGCCATTTACTGTACAGAGCAGCCTGTTCATGGGGTGATATACACATCTGTCAGGTTTAGTATTTTAACTTGGAGTTATAAATGTGCATCATGTCTTGGCATATCATACAGTCAATATCATATAATTAGTTAGGTATACGTTAATGATTATTCTGAAAATTGATCAACTGAATTGATTGAAAGACCCAACATGGAAACAGGCCCTTCGGCTCAAAGAGTTCATGTTGACAATCAATTACCCTTCATTTTAGTTCTAGGTTAACTCACTTTCACACGCACTCCCTGTACATCAGCAGTAATTTACAGAGGCCAAGTAACCTACAAATCATGTATTGGGGATGTGGGAGGAAATTGGAACACCAGGAGGAAACCCTCATGGTCACAGAAAGAACGTGCAAAGTTTCACAGACAGCACCTATGGACACAAACGCAGGTCCCTGCCGCTGTGATGCAGCACCTCAATGTGCTGCGCCACTGAGCCGCCTGTGAAATATTGAAAAGTACTTAAATAAAATTACATTTAACCATATAACAATTACAGCACAGAAACAGGCCATCTCGGCCCTTCAAATCCGTTCTTGTATTTAAAATATGCAAGAAGATCCATTTTTCTTGACCTCATCCCAGAAGAAAAGCTCCAGAACAATGCATTGAACAACCAGGAATAATTTCAAATTAATTCATGTAAATGTCATAAAATTTAAATTTAACAAATACCCGCATGTCCAAACATGCAAAACAACTCTCTCTTAGAATAAATACCAGATAATGAATAGTTTACTGTGAATTGAATGTTACAAATACTTACCTAGGAATCAGTTTCCTCCTGTCAACCATTCATTCAAATATAGATGGCTGAAAATTGCAATACTATATTTTAATGCCATTAGAACTGTAATGAGAGTCACACTAATACTGTTATGAAACTCACATTAAGTTTGCAAACTTTGATTTCCAGATTTGCAGAACAACATTGCTGGAATTCTTTGCGAGACTTGTACTGAATCTGATGGTGTTGGTTCAGCAAAGCATTCCTCACTGATGTGCTGCAAGTTTTCATTACTGTCAATACCTAGCCTAGCACGTGTCATCTTTGCAGCCATCTCTGAAAGGGGCATGTTGCCAAATGAGCAAACACTTGCAGGAACAGGTGAGTACCCCTTCTAAATGAATGCACGTTACGATAGAAGAGGAGTGACAAAATGCTGTCATGGATCAAAAGGACCTGGATAGGCTGATGAAGAACAATTCCCATGAGAGGCACATTCTTTGTGCAAAGAAGGTATAGAGACCCACCAGGCATACATCTGGGTGCTGCAAGAAACAAATTGCTGGACATGTGTCTAAATGGACAATACTGCAGTCTACGAATGCCAGCACCAGTGCAGTCTTAGTTTAGTTTAGTTTAGAGATACAGCGTGGAAACAGGCCCTTTGGCCCACCGAGTCCGCACCGACGAGCGATCCCCGCACATTAACACTATCTACACACACTAAGGACAATTTACATTCATACCAAGACATTTAACCTACAAACAGGCCCTTTGGCCCACATCGTTCACCCGTTCTCGCCAGCTCACTGTAATCCCACTTTAGCATCTACACCCTACACACTACGGGCAATTTACAGAAGCCAATTAACCTACAAACCTGCACTTCTTTGGGACCTGAGAGGAAACCGGAAAACCCACGCGGTCACAGGGAGAACATGCAAACTCCACACAGAAAGCACCTGAGGTCATGATCTAACCCGGGTCTCTGGTGCTGTGAGGCAACAGCTGCACCACTGCACTGGTCTTATTATTGTTAGTTGTATAGTTGTAACACTGGAATTACAGAGAAATATTTTTTTGGAGTTGTCCGGTTACATTTATTGATATGCATCTCAAAGTCTTTGCACATTTACTTGTTCATCTATAAAAAATTACAGGCAATTGTAAAATTATATGATTGCTTAATGCATTATAAATTATGAATGCAAGATTGGTTTGCAGGTCGAGCACATGTGGCAATGTTTATGTAATCCTTCAAGTCCCAGCTATTCTGCTTGGCCTCTCTAGGCTAGGCTGGGTTACAGTTCTCCAATGCCAACATAGATTTGTTGGGTCAGTAGTTGATGTCCAGCTTTTTTCACCCTTATTCAGGTACCAGTCCTCTGTTGAAACTAATATGAAAACTTTCTAAGAGCTTGGGGAATATCCAGGATATGCCCAGTTTTGTACTCTTGAGTGTTTGACAAGAATGAATGGGAGAAGATGAAAATCAAAAAAAAAAATCCAAAACACAAAAATACTAAGACCAATTGCAAAATGTACAGTAAAAACAATTTGCTTTAAACTAACAGACTAAAGGAAAACAAAAAAAAAATCCAAAGAGAAGTGCCTTACAACAATTCATAGCACTCTCTAGTGCAAAGATTTGGAAGGAATTTTTCAGATAGCTTCAAAGGAGGGTTTTCAGAACAGGCCATGTAAAGTGTACAGGAAGATAGACTCCAGTAAAACCAGGATACCAGAGAGAGTTGGTCAGTCAAGGCCAGTGGGTATTCATGCCATGTAAGTGTCAGGCCAAGTCCACCTTTATCAAGGTACCTTTGTGTTATGAAGGATGCGCTAGGCAGATGAATGTTAGCTATGTTGTGCGGTGAGTGGTGGTTATTGGGAGAGAAATGGGACCAGTCTCACCCCGGTCACTCCCTCTTCTGCCCATTCCCATCAGGCAAGAGGTACAGAAGTTTGAAAACACATACCTCCAGATTCAGCGACAGTTTCGTCCCAGCTGTTATCAGGCAACAGAACGGTCCTCTCATCAATTAGATTGTGGGTCCTGACCTCCCTTATACCTCATTGGAGACCTTCAAGCTATCTTTAATTGAGCTTTATCAGACTTTGTGTTATACTGAATGTTGTACCCTTTATCATTTATCTCTGCACTGCAGACGGCTTGACAAAAGCTTTGTACTGGACTCTGTACATACATGACAACAATAATCTAAAATAAAATAAACAATATTCATAAAAACAACTATTTCTGAATAATTGCAGCAAATTTGAATTGATTATCCTTTTCCTGGCACTTATCCAGATTCCATGTGCTACATTCCTGCCATTGACCTTGTTAGATATATCCCCAGTCTAACTGGGCCCTGGACATAGAATAACTCTCTCCTCAATCTTATTAGCTCAGACATCTTAAACTGTATCAGAAAATTGGGACACCTGCCCTCTTCCATTTGTTCCCATAATCTGTTCCATATTTCCCAAAGCTTTGCAGCAATTGGGCACAATGATCACCCTCTCTTGGAGACTGCAATCATGGCCTCATTACTCCGGGCTGCGGGCTGCGGAGAGGCGGCGCCGACTTTGTCATCTGGAGCCTGGGAGCTCCAAACCGGCGCGGCCTTGTCGGCTTCGGCAGCCGCGGGCTCCAACCAGAAAGCGGCCGTTCCAAGTGGCCCAGCCGCTGAGAGGACTCTCCCGACGCCGGGGCAAGACCACCCGGTGAGAACGGCCAGGGACATCGGGCCTCCGTAGAGGCAATTGCGGTGGCCTCAATAGGCCTGACTTTGGGGTGAACATGGGGTGGGGACTGGACATTGTGCCTTCCCCCATAGTGCTATCCACTGTGGGGGGATGATTTTTTTTTGTCTAACTGTAGTCTTGTAGGTCTGTGTCCAAGATGGCTGCCGTGAAGGGAGAGTGGACGCTGGCACGAATTGGTTGCCGCTGCTCTCTCTTCACACTGTGTTTTTGATTTTCTGTTTTTGGATTGAATTCTGTTTTTAATTTGTGTCTCTGTGATGTCTTTATTATTTGTTATATTCCGATTATATGTTATTCCGATTAAATGTCTATTATTGTTATGTCTGTATTCTTTCTTTATGTACTGCACGGAGAGGACGCTGGCGCTGTTTGTTCGCCGCTTCTCCGTTTGCTATTGTCTGTTACTATTGTAAAGCGACTTTGAGTCTTAGAAAAGCGCTATAAAAATAAAATTTATTATTATTATTATTATTATTACAGTTCTTCAGCTGGCACAAGGAATTCCCAAAATGCACAAATACACATTAATCCAATAAATAGAATGGCTAGTCTGGTTTGTCATCTAATCATGATAATAAAGTGCCATCATAAATCTCAAGGGCACCGTCCACTGGGTCAAACACATTACTCATGCATTGTGATTGCATTGCATGTTTTCCAGCGCTATTGTTCTCTCATCATTTCCCTAATCATGTACTACACTGTGGATGGCTGGATTGTAATCATATATTGTCTTTCCACTGACTGGTTAGCAGGCAACAAAAGCTTCTCACTGCACCTCAGTGTGCATGACATAAAACTAAACCGAACTAAACTAAATTGTGTAGACACAAGGAACAGCAGATGCTGGTTTACCCACTGTAATAATGTTTTTTTCACAATGCTTCAAATAACATCTATGAGATGGATAACTGTGATAAGCTATGGCATGGTTTTGATACGAAGTCATTACAAACATAGAAACATAGAAAATAGATGCAGGAGGAGGCCATTTGGCCCTTCGATCCAGCACCGCCATTCATTGTGATCATGGCTGATCATCCACAATCAGTAACCCGTCCCTGCCTTCTCCCCATATCCCTTGATTCTGCTAACCCCAAGAGCACTATCTAACTCTATTTTAAAATCATCCAGTGAATTGGCCTTTACTGCCTTCTGTGGCAAATAATTCCCAAAATTCACAACTCTCGGGGTGATAATGTTTTTTCTCATCTCAGTTTTAAATGGCCTCCTCTTTATTCTTAGACTGTGGCATCCTCATCGCAGTTCACACTGCCACCCAGCTTTGTGTCATCTGCAAATTTGCTAGTGTTACTTTTAATTCCATCATCTAAATCATTAATATATATTTTAAATAGTTGCGGCACCAGCACTGAGCCTTGCGGCACTCCACGCGCCAATGCCTGCCATTCTGACAGGGACCCGTTTATTCCTACTCTTTGTTTCCTGTCTGCCAAACAATTCTCTATCCATATCAATACCCTACCCCCAATACCATGTGCTCTAATTTTACCCACCAATCTCCTGTGTGGGACCTTATCAAAGGCTTTCTGAAAGTCTTATCTATGGATAAGTATGGATGATTAAAAAATATTGTGGTCTGTAATTCTGAATTTAAAACCATACAATAGACAATAGACAATAGGTGCAGGAGTAGACCATTCGGCCTTTCGAGCCAGCACCACCATTCACCGGGATCATGGCTGATCATCCACTATCTGTACCCTGTTCCCGCCTTCTCCCCATATCTCTTGACTAGTGTCACTTTGAATTCCACACTAGCTATCTTTAAGAGCTCTAACTAAATCTCTCTTGAAAGCATCAAGATAATTAGCCTCAACTGCCTTCTGAGGCAGAGAATTCCACAGATTCACAACTCTCTGGGTGAAAATCTTTTCCTCATCTCCGTTCTAAATGGCCTACCCCTTATTCTTAAACTGTGGCTCCTGGTTCTGGACTCCCCCAACTTCGGGAACATGTTTCCTGCCTCTAGCGTGGCCAATCCCTTAATAATCTTATATGTTTCATTAAGAAGCCCTCTCATCCTTTTAAATTCCAGTGCATACAAGCCCAGTCGCTCCATTCTATCATCATATGACATACCTATTATTGAACGAGTCAGTCACTTCTTTAAAAAAATATTTGCCAATTGTTTTTTGAAGGATCACCATAGAACATTATTCAAAAAAATATAACTAACTGTTTTGTTTAGAGCACAAAGCATTGGAGTAACTCAGCAGATCAGACAGCGTTTCTGGAGGGAATGGATAGGTGATATTTCGAGTTGGAGTTCTTCCTCAGACTGAACTGTTTTGTTTGATTTGGCTTTCCATGAGCTAGTTTAAATCTGCTATCTCATTTGTTATGTTATTTGCATGTATTCAGTACGTAAATGTCCTTGTGTTGGAAGGAACCGCAGATGCTGGTTTACAACAAAGATACTGTTGACACAAAATGCTGGAGTAACTCAGCGGGACAGGCAGCATCTCTGGAGAAAAGGAATGGGTGATGTTTCCAGTTGAGACCCTTCTTCAGACTGCTCTCCTTGGTAGTTTTGACCAGGTATGATTGATTATTATCCTCAGGGTTGACAGAATGACATGGTGAAAACCAAAATTATATTGAAGATTTAGGAATGCTCCAAAAAATTATTTTTGATTATTCAAATTCAATTCCAGCAATGCACAATGTCACATTAAACCACTTGGAATGAAATGCTCAGAATATAATCTTTAAGTTTCAAATTCTAAAATTACATTCTAATGTGTTTAATGTAAAGTAATATGAACATCTGTGGTTCTCACAGTGATAACATTTCAGGATGCCGTCCACTGTTAGTTGCTCTTTGTTCTATGTAAATGTAACAAAAAGAACTGTCAATTTTGTGTGCAGAATTCATTTGCCCAAATTTGCATAGATGTGCCAACAGGTCAGAACTGCAGGCATTTCCCCACATAAGAGCCACCATTACAATTTACAATTTTCAGTCTGAAGAAGGGTTTCGGCCCAAAACGTTGGCTATTTCCTTCGCTCCATAGATGCTGCTGCACCCGCTGAGTTTCTCCAGCATTTTTGTGTACCTTCGATTTTCCAGCATCTGCAGTTCCTTCTTAAATATTACAATTTACAATTTCACCAAGCTGATTTTAACCTACAAACCTCTATGTCTTTGGAGTGTGGGAGGAAACCGGAGCACCCGGAGAAAACCCCTGGTCGCGGGGAGAACGTACACACTCCGTACAGACAGCACCCTAGTCAGGGTTAAACCCAGGTCTCCGGTGCTGTAAGGCAGCAACTCTACCACTGTGTCACCATATACAGTATGTGTGTGTGGGTGTGTGTGAATGTGGAAGTATTAAACTTGTTTGCTGTCTTATCGTTATGTTTTTGGCTCTGCTCTGATACTTGGCTCATCGTAGAACATATGATGCTGAATGCTTCTAGAGGTTATGCCAGGTTAGACTTGGCACCAAACTAATATGGCTATTCATTTGAACGGAGAGGAAATGTCCTGAAGATTTAAGGTAGGCACAAGGTAATTTGAATATTTTTTAATTGAATTGAAGCTAGTTAGAAATGCTGAATATTCAGATATTATTTATTTTATCCTTACTTTGCCATTCCTTTCACCAACATTAAACAGTCTTTGTTTTTCGTCTATTTAATGCTCAATCCCTTAATTAATTTCTTGAGGAGGAAAATAATTTGTCTGACTATTTACTCAAGTTTAAGTCTCCCCGTTTCCTCCATCGCATTGTTACAGGCTGCGCTCCCTTTACTTTAACAAACATTAAATATTTGTCTGACGTTCACGGACCAAACCTCACTAACTGATGAAGGGCCAACATTCTGCAATGTTAAATCTGTTCTTCTTTCCACAGATACTGCCTGACTTGCTAAGTAGTTCCTTCACTTTCTCCTTTTACCTCATTTGCACCCAGTAGCTCTGGAGTTAAACTTTCCAGTTTATTAATGCGCTAATCTCTGGTTTGATTGATATTGAATTGGTGGACGCATGTTACATTGGAAATTACTACCTTATTTACACAGAGTCACAATATCATGGAACATTTTTATTTGAAACAAAGTTAAATATTAATTCTGAGCAAGTGCTGAATGGAAGTTCATGGTATCTAGACCTAATCATTCAGGAAAATTTCAGACTGTTCCACTGCGAGATAGAAAGAAGATGAGATCATCTTTAATGATTTTTATCTGAGTGCACTTTCAACGAAAGATTCTATTATGTAGAAACATTGGAATGTTGGAAAATATGAACAGTCGCATGATATTTAATCTATAGAGCTGATCCCTCATTTGGTTAAATCATTGCTGATTTGGTCTGGTGCAGCAATTCCAACACACAGGAATGCAAGAGGCTGCAGATAGCTGGTGGTCTCTGCCTGGTCAATCACAGGCACAGTCTACCACTATCTCAAAAGTCAGTATCTATCATCAAGAGCCATACTTTTCTTTCGCTGCTACCATTGGGCAGGAATTAAAGGTGCCAGAGGTCTCTCACCTCCAGGTTTAGGAACAGTTATCTTCCAGCAACCATTAGGTTCTTGAATTGACCTGCACATCCCTAATCCTACTTCAGCAATAGAACACCATGGACAAACTCTTAGACTACCATGGCCCTTCTGCCCCCCGAGTCTGTGACACTGAGAGTCACCCTGTACACTAGCACTATCCTACATGCTAGGGACAATTTACAATTTTTCAGAAGCCAATTAACCTACAATCTTGCACATCTTTAGAATAAGGTAGGAAACTGAAGCACCCGGAGAAACCAACGGAGTCACAAGGATAAACTCCATACAGACAGCACCCATAGTCAGAATCAAACCCAGATATCTGGTGCTGTAAGACAGTAGCTCTACTGCTGCGCCATTGTGCTTCCCTCAGTCATTTCCTTACTTGCTACATTCTAGAGAATAAAACCTCAGCTTGTATGAACCTATTTTTTTCACCCAAATTAACTTTATTCCTCAAATATTTCAAATTAAGTTGAGTCTATTATCAATGCACATATAGAGATACAGGTACAATGAAAATCTTGCTTGCAGCAGCATAGCACGCACATAGATTCCGAGAACACACGAGAACAGTGCAGGAGACATTCCTTAGTGTTCTGTTGTTGAGGTATGTTTAGTCGAGGTTTATGTATAAAAACCTGATGGTTGTAGCAAAGTTGGTGTCCCTGAACCCAGTGGTGTGTGACTTCATGCTTATGCCCAATGGTGGCAATGAGGAGAGGGCATTGCCCAGATAATGGTGCTCTTTAATGATAGACATTACCTGAGACATCTTGAGGCAGTGCTTCCAATGGTTGGGAGGTCTTTGCATTGGAATTGCCACATGAGGTCATGAAGCAAACTATCAGGATAATTTATGCAGTACATACTGTATATAGAAGTTTGTAAGAGTATTTGGTGACATGCTGAATCTTACATAGTTTAGTTTATTGCCACGTGTACCAAGGTACCGAGAAAAGCTTTTGTTGCATGCTAACCGGTCGGTGGAAAAACAAAGCATGATTACAATCGAGTCATTCACAGTGTATAGATACGTAATAAGGGAATAATATTTAGTGCAAGATAAAGCAGGTAAAGTCCGATCAAAGATAGTTCGATGGTGTCCGATGAGGTAGATAGTAGTTCAGGAATGCTCTCTAGTTGTGGTGGGATGGTTCAGTTGCCTGATAACAGCTGGGAACAAACTGTCTCTGGATCTGGAGGTGTGCATTCTTATACTTCTATACCTTTAGCCCAATGGGAGAGGGGGGAAGAGGGAGCGGCCAGGGTGAAACTCGTCCTTGATTATCTCTTTAAATCTCTTTAAACTTTGAGAAAAGTTTATATTTTCAAGAGGGAATTAGATTAGCACTAAGGGTTAAAGGAAACAAGGGATATGGGGAAAAAGCAGGAACAGGGTACTGATTTTAGATGATCTTATTGAATGGTGGTGCTGGCTCGAAGGGCCGAATGGCCTACTCCTGCACACCTATTTTTCTATGTGTCTTTGTTTTTCTTCTATATAGAGGAAATACAAAACAGCACATGACTTTCTTTACATCCACAGCATTTTCCAGTCTATATATTCATAGTGTTGTCAAGTCTATACATTTTTAGAGTCATCAAGTTAATATATTACACGTGCAAAGTGCCAATGCCACTCAGGTAACCTCTTTGAACAATATATCATTCACATGTTTATGTGCCTGTTTCATTGTACCCAGCCCCTCAGAGTTTATTGGTGGCAGGACCTTAGATTACAGTCCATGCGCACAAACCCTTTGCATTAGCTGCATCAAGCTGTAGTGTGTCCCTCAGCACGTATTCCTGCAGCCTGGAATGTGCCAGGCAGTAGGATTTACTTACAGACATCTCATTGCACTGAAAAACCAACAGGTTTGAGCAAACCAAAGTGAGTCTTTAACCGAGTCGACAATCTTCCAACAGTACTTAATATTTATCTTGCACAAACTCTGCTTATTATATAACTCAGCATTCAAGTTTGATCCTGAAAATCGATGCTATTTTCACTATAAGACTAATATATACTTTTTAGGATGTGGTGTTGGGTACTTCAACTATGCTTTTATTAGAGCTGTGTAATGCAAAATATGAAAACAAATTATAGCTGATGTGTATGATATTGTGCAACAGGGCTATAATAATATAATAATTAAGTGTTCAGTTCCAAATTGACTGCAACGCATTGTCAGTTGATTGTAAATGTTATACAGTTGACAGGTTTATTGCTGTGGGAGGTTTAGCTGGTTTCAAATATTGCCTTTCTGGTTATCTTTTCAGTCTTACTGGTTTCCATAGTTCCACTGGCAACACAATTGAAGTAATCTTGCAGAGGTTTGTGTTGCAATCTCTGGATTCACACTTCCATTGCCAATGTGTACGTGCCTTTGTTACTTCGAACAAAATAGCTGTGTGATATATTTGCTGTACTGTGCTTTATCAGGGTGCCCAGTGTCTTGTTCATTTGGAATTGCAGCCCTTCATAGCCAGGAAAGAATCCAGCAGCTGTTGGAGTTACAATCTAAGATCCTGTCTAAAATGATTCCCTGTGTAGCCTGACTAACTAAGGTTTATGGAAATTAAAGTTCGATGAAAATCTGAGGAGTGCTTTAGATTTTGTTGTTGCAAGTTGCTCTTTCCATGTTCTTTCCTTGAAATTTAGATTGATCACACCTATTCTTGTTTCACTACATATCTTCGCAATTAGTTTTAATCTGAGATTAGAATAAAGCCTTTCACAATAGTGTCTGTTTCGTTTAGTTCAGAGATACAGCGTCTCCTGTTAGGGTCTCCCATGCTGGACAGGTCGAAGGGTAGAGGCGAGACGAAGAGCGATCCACTGGTCCTCCAGGTTGGAGGTTGAGCACAGGGCTAACAACCCTGTCTTGTAAAACAAATATGTTATGGAAACAGCAACTGAAGGAATCAACACTACTGAGTGGAGGACCTTCGTTGCTGCCCTACATGCCAGGAGGCATAATAGGCAGTAAGTAAGTAAGTAAGTAATCAATCTACACACCAGGGGCAATGTACAGAAGCCATTAACCTACAAACCTGCACATCTTTGGAGTGTGGGAGTAAACTGGAGCGCCAGGAGAAAACCCACGTGGTCACAGGGACAATGTACAAACTCCATACAGACAACACCCGCGTGGTCAGGATCAAACCCAGGTCTCTGGTGCTGTAAGGCATCAACTCTACCACAGCCCCATTGTGTCACCCCATATCTGCTTTAACAGTGCTAAGACAAAGGTCAATTTCCTTAAAATATTGAACTTGTTCTTGGTTCCATTAAATAAAACAACATAATCTTTGAAATTTAGAAACATAGAAACATAGAAAATAGGTGCAGGAGGAGGCCATTCGGCCCTTCGAGCCTGCACCGCCATTCAATATGATCATGGCTATATTATCAATATTATCAATATTATCGGGATGACAGATGGCACAATGGGCTAAGTGTTCGGCTGGCAACCGGAAGGTAGCCGGTTCGAATCCCGCTTGGAGTGCATACTGTCGTTGTGTCCTTGGGCAAGACACTTCACCCACCTTTGCCTGTGTGTGAATGTGTGTGAGTGATTGGTGGTGGTCGGAGGGGCCGTAGGCGCAGATTGGCAGCCACGCTTCCGTCAGTCTGCCCCAGGGCAGCTGTGGCTACAGAAGTAGCTTATCACCACCGAGTGTGACTGAGGAGTGAATGAATAATGCGATGTAAAGCGCCTTGAGTATTAGAAAGGCGCTATATAAATCCCATCCATTATTATTATTATTATGGCTGATCATCCAACTCAGTATCCTGTACCTGCCTTCTCTCCATACCCCCTGATCCCATTAGCCACAAGGACCACATCTAACTCCCTCTTAAATATAGCCAATGAACTGGCCTCAACTACCTTTTGTGGCAGAGAATTCCAGAGATTCACCACTCTCTGTGTGAAAAATGTTTTCCTCATCTCAGTCCTAAAAGATTTCCCCCTTATCCTTAAACTGTGACCCCTTGTTCTGGACTTCCCCAACATCGGGAACAATCTTCCTGCATCTAGCCTGTCCAACCCCTTAAGAATTTTATACGTTTCTATAAGATCCCCCCTCAATATTCTAAATTCTAGCGAGTACAAGCCGAGTCTATCCAGTCTTTCTTCATATGAATGTCCTGACATCCCAGGAATCAGTCTGGTGAACCTTCTCTGTGCTCCCTCTATGGCAAGAATGTCTTTCCTCAGATTAGGAGACCAAAACTGTATGCAATACTCCAGGTGTGGTCTCACCAAGACACCAAGACACCAAGAAATTTAGGGCAGAGGGTGAGATTATTTGCCCCACATGTCCATGTCAACGAAAAAATGACTCTAAAATGAAGTTAACCACAATTATCAGTTTTTGATCGTCTTGCAGATTAATGAATTCTTATTCACATATATTTTTAATTGTCTTTATATTGAGCAATGTTTCCATTTCCATTTTTCCCTTCTTTTAGTGCACTTCTTGCTTAACTGTTAAAACATATTTCATTAATTTCTTAATGAGCTTATGGAAAGTAATATACTTTAGTGGTTGATATTTACCTTAACTAGATGTGCTTAATTAGATCTGCAGGACTTTTGCATGGATCATATGAGGAATAAATGCAAGGGTAAAACTGTGTCTGGCTCATTAATTAAACAAGTTTCAAGATTTACTGAGTAAACTAGTTTCTTGTCAAAACCTGGAACTGATGGCACTTAAGAAACTTAAGGTTTAAGGACATAAGGTTGCTCAGCTAATTAAATGCTCCCCAGCTCAATGGCACCTAATTTCATTGTATGATCACAATCTGCAAAGAAAGACACAAGTGACAATGCCATGGGAGTACTGGTGCCTTCAGCTTACACCCGTTTCATGCAACACAGTGGCTTGAATATCACCTCTCATCATTGTCGCTGGAAACTTCCATCTAATGCCATTGTGCGAGTTTGATCACTACTTGTGCAGTGGTCGTTCAATGGGGTGGATTTTAGTGGACTTGGCCCAAGATCTATACTTAGTTCTCATCATCATACAATCTGCTCTTACTCAATCCAGATGCAGAGGGTTGAATAGTTTGGGGCTCCTCACCATCAAGTGGGGCATTAGGACTGGATTGAAACTGGGCATTTGGTAGTGTAAAGTCTGAAGAATGGTGTCAACCTGAAATATCACAAATTCCTTTTCTCCAGAGATGCTGCCTGACCGGCTGAGTTACTCCAGCATTTTGTGTCTATCTTCGGTAAAAACCAGCATCTGCAGTTCCTTCCTACACGGTGTAATGGAGAATCCGCCCATGTGGTCCTGCTAGACTTTGACAAATAGTCACAATTTTTTAATATATTTTAAATGTCTGACATTCAGAAATTATTCAAAAACTTAAAATAGTAAACAATATTTATTTTAAATGAGTAACAATAATTAAAATACTGTTCTAGTCAAATTTGAATCTAAAACTATTTTAATTTTAATTGATGGAAAATGCAGAAGAGCACAGAACCTTAAGTGAAAACTCAATTTAAAAATAAATTTCCTTCCCTTTTGCCTCCCAATTTAATGACGTAGGATCCTATTGATAGGGTCTTAGATCTGGTCATGTATGTCATGGTGCAGGATCTGAGTGGCAAAATCCTGGACTCAGCACACACATAAAGGCTTGGGACTTGTTATAGAGTCATATAGTCATAGAGTCACACAGTGATACAGCATTGAAACAGGCCCTTTGGCCCAACTTGCCACGAGCTTTCTCGTGGCGTTGAGTTTTCTCCGAGCTCTTTGGTTTCCTTCCACACTTTAAGTTTTCTGGTGTTTAGTAAAAGCTCATTATATTAATTACATTGCAAGTGTCTGTCAATCATAGAAGAGCACTGAAGACCAGCTTGAGGCACCTTTGCATCACTTAGTTCTGATTTAATGTGTTGTGAAGGGAGAAATAAATTCTGGAAGCAAAACTGAAGGGTTGGAAATTCATTTAATTAACTCAATTTGACACATTGTAGAAAAGCTCATGATTACTATTCAAGGATCAAAATACACTTTAACAAATATCTTACTATTTAAAACCTGAACCTTAATTTCATTCACATCAAATAAATATGTTACCAAATTCTATGTAGTTTCAAGTGAAGGGAAGGCATTAAAATGATGAGCAGGTGGCATAACCTTCTCATTATTGATGATGACATCAACATATACTTAGTACATATATGACGAACAACAAATAAATGATGACTAAATCAGAATCAAATATGAATCAGAAAAAAATGCACATTTATGGTTCTTAAAGCACAAGTATGTCAGAATCATAGTTCCCAGAAAATTATTAATCCTTTTACAGAAGCTTAAAAAATAATGAAAATGGGGTAAAAAACTTGACACTTAACTGCTTTAGTTCACTTTAAAGATGAAGCTTCTAATTGTAGCTGATTGATATTGACACTACAAGAGCTACAAACCATTCAAAGCTGACTGCATGGGATTGGTCAGAGCTTAAAATGATCCCAGACAAAGATAAATTGAGTCAAAAGAACATGACAACACGGTAAGTTCCGCTTCTCCGATCCGACTGACTCTATTGGGCTGCTATTCCTTTCCAAAGATTTAGTGACTGTGACAAACCCGGTGTCAGTTTTCACAGATCTGCTCTTAAAGGTCTAATGCTCATTACGTCTGAAAAAAACCCATAATTGCACCTGCAATGTTTGGAAATGTTTTGATAAATTGCGAATAATCATGGTTGTTCAATTGCTCACCTGGCTTACAGCAGAACCATCATGCTACTTCTGCATGTTAAATTACATTTTTTTTTAAAGATTACAATGTTTATTTTGTTCAAGGTATGATCTGAAATTATTAGTATTATATGACATTTTAAAATGTGATAGTGATTAATTAAAATAATAGCTTATGTTAGAGTGCAAACAAATCCTGTCATAGTTCTGAATATTGGAGCATTAAAATATACTCAAGTGATGCGATCCAATGGAATAATTTGAAATACGTCCAAGTATTGTTTAAGGGCAATTCAACTGTGCTGGAAAATGTGTGTTAAACATGTCAGCTAGTCAGCCTAAACTTGTGTTGTTCAAAGCAAAACTGCTCTCAAAAATTGATCCACCCTGATACAAACCTGGCTGAGATTGTTTTACTCAGTTTATACCATTTTGTGATCACTTCAATAATCAACAATAGAATACTGGCAACAGATAATCTGCATCAATATGAGTTTTGGATTTCCTAAATACTGCTGAAGATGTTTTGGCAGTCTTATAGAATGCATTCACTGCAGCAAGGAGGACCAGTGGTGGATAGAATGAATGGCAGAGTGGTTAATACAAAGCCATCAATGTGAACTGCTTTGCCCTAGATGACATTAAGCCTTTTATGTGAGATTAGAGCTGCAGTCATCCAGAAAAAGGAAACACATCCTGAGTGTTATTGGAGCGGCACTCTTGTAGACAAGTGGAGAATATTCTTTCTTGTTGCTGAAGCTTCACTCATCTAGACAAATGAAGGATGTTCTTTGCACTCCTGACTTGTGCTTTTCTAAAGGTGGAAAGCCAGTACCCGAGTCCATCACTGCAGAGCACCTGGCCCTGGAACATAATTTTGCAGTCACGGTAATCGTGTACTTGTTCAGTTATGTTTTAGGTTAAAAATGATCCTCGGGCTGTTGATGGTGAGGGTTACTTTGTTTATTAATTCACAGGATGTGAACAACACTGTTGATTCTGCCATTTATTGTCTATCCATAATTGCCCTGAGCTGAAGAGGCAATTAAGAGTTAACTACATTGCTGGAGTTTAGAGAGGGGGGGGGGCAAAATTAACTTCCCTGAAGAATGAGTCAATAAGATGGGTTTTAATAAGAATTCCAGTTCTTTCATGATCACCAATAATAATGATTTTTTAAATTTTTGTTTAATTTATTTAACTGACTTTAATGTATCCAGGTGCTGTAGTGGAATTTGTTACCAGATCCCCAGATTGTAAATCCAGGTCTCTGGATTACTAAACCACACCAGAGGTGCTGTTGAATATCAGGGATAAATGACAGGAAACTTTCATTTTGCAGAAAGTGCTGATTGCCAATTAATAGCCGAGCCTGAATGTTGATCTAGTTTTGTGGTATATTGGCATGGAATCTTTAATTTCCTCAGACATGTTATTGGTATGTGCAGTATAAAAATTATTACCTATGGCTAAAAGAAAATACATTTCATTTGCAGTGGTGCAAATTCCTTTTCATACTTAGGCAAATTATATTAAACTGTCAGGTCAAATTATTGCAATATTTCAGAGGCAAATAGTTTATAGCTAAAATAAATTGATTTTAACTTAAAAAAAATATAGCATTATATTAAATAATATGCCTGTGGTTACAAAATAATGCAATATCCAAGAATATTTCAGGAATTGGCTGCAAATCGCTATCCATGGTTAACAATTCCAGAGTTCTGGAAAACCCATCATTTGATAAGGTGACAACTACAGAGAAATTGAATGTCATCCAAACAACCTTCAAAAGATTTCCTTTTAAATGGGGTGTTGGAAGGATATATTAAGGAGTAAGAAATGCTGAGCTGTGTGTTTAGATGATTAATCACAAAACTAACCCACTTGGCCAATTGAAATATATTATGTAATGCTAGTTTGCAGCTAAAGAAAATTCAGAATGTATAACTTTGGTGACTAATAAATACTGTATGGTATTAAAATCTCTAAGGTGAAGTCTAGCACGTCCACTGCAGTTGCTAATACAATCCACAATTCTATTAATTGAAGGCATATTCAATAGAATGGAACCTTGAAACATCATTTTAGAGCTCTTACTCATGTAAGGGGGAGTTAAAGGGATTAGCAAATGAGAAATCAGATAGATACTTTCCCCTGCAACCACAGGAGATGCAACACCTGTCCCTTTACCTCCACCCTCGACTGTCCAGGAACCCGCCAGTCTTTTCAAGTGAAGCAGAGGTTCCCTTGCACCTCCTCTAACCTCATCTACTGTATCCGCTGTGACATGTGTGGACTAATATATATTGGCAAAACCAAGCGCAGGCTCAGCGAATGTTTCGCTGAACACCTCTGCTCAGTCCGCCTAAATGTACCTGATCTCCTGGTTGCTAAACACTTTAACTGCCCCTCCCATTCTCACACTAACCTTTCTGTTCTGGGCCTCCTCCATTGTCAGAGTGAGGTCCAGCGCGAATTGGAGGAACAGCACCTCCTATTTCGCTTGGGCAGCTCACACCCATTGCGGTATGAATATTGACTTCTCTAACTTCAAGTAACCCTTGCTTTCCCTCTCTCTCCATCCCCCTCCTTCCCAGTTCTCCGACTAGTCTGACTGTCCCCAATTACATTTTATCTCTGTTTGCTTTGTTGTCACTTTCTCCAAGCTAACAATGACATTTCTACATTTCCTTTAATCCAAATCTCTTTTAATGTCTCGTTTTTACACCTTATCCTTCCTCGTCTCTGTGTCTCCCTCTCCCCTGACTCTCAGTCTGAAGAAGGGTCTCGACCCAAGCCATCACCCATTCCTTCTATCAGATACTGGCTGGCCCACTGACTTACTCCAGCATGTTGTGCCTATCTTTGGATTGATTTTATATCATGCTATTTCAACAAAAGGTGATAGCGTTTTGTTTACTTACAGTTTGTAAAATTGAAAATGATGATATACTTTTAGCCATATGCCTTACTATCTTGTTCTTTAGTTCACTTTAAATTTTTGCCTTGGCAAATTCTTGTGAAATGTTTTTCCATTATCGTTAATTACTTATTGTTTTTCTTTTGCAAAGAAGCGATAATGTCACGGAGATCTGTCTGCCAGTCATCTACTTCACGAGTTTATCAATGAATCTGAATTCCTGATGGGCAAAGCTCTGTTCCAGAAATATGTACATAACAAATTCCAAGCCCAACATGCACTACCTCAATGTTCTTTAACAAACCAGATTCTGGATACTAATAATTAATGAGGCCGATTTTGAATCACATTTCTCTGATTTGTCTTTTTCTCGAAGGGTCAAATTGTTTTGCACATTTTAATTAGGCGTGCAGTTTTTTTGTTGTTGAGTGTTCTATGTGATCTAACAAAAATGGTTCCATTTCATTTGTCAAAAGAATCTATTTCTTAAGGAGTTGTACAGGGCCCTGGTGAGACCACACCTGGAGTATTGTATGCAATTTTGGTCTCCTAATTTGAGGAAGGATATTATTGCTATTGAGGGAGTGCAGCACAGGTTCACCAGGTTAATTCCCAGGATGGCGGGAATGACATATGATGAAAGAATGGGTCAACTGGGCTTCTATTCACTGGAATTTAGAAGGATGAGAGGTGATCTTATAGAAACATACAAAATTCTTAAAGGATTGAACAGGCTAGATGCAGGAAAAATGTTCCCGATGTTGGAGGAGTCCAGAACCAGGGGCCACAGTTTAAGAATAAGGGGTATGCCATTTAGAACTGAGATGAGGAAAAACTTCTTCACCCACAGAGTTGTGAATCTGTGGAATTCTCTGTCACAGAAGGCAGTGAAGGCCTATTCACTGGGTGTTTTCATGAGAGTCAGATTTAGCTCTTAGGGCTAAGGGAATTAAGGGATATGGGGAAAAAGCAGGAATGGGGTACTGATTTTAGATAATCATATTGAATGGTGATGCTGGCTCGAAGGGCGAATGGCCTACTCGTGCACCTATTTTTCAATGTTTCTATGTTTTTAAGAATGCTTACTCTTTCAGGTGTAATTGCAAGCCATTCAATTTGATTATTTCTTTAGGATTTAAGAGATATTATTGTCTGTATTGATACATTGTGAACAATCAATTATGTTAGACATAAGTGCGAGCCTGCAAGGGGATCTCTTAAATAGATGAAGAAGAAAAAAAGTATTTCGGCACTACATATAACATTGCTTAATAAACATGAATCCACTGAATTGAAATGCACTTTTTTAAGAATGATTTTATGGATTAAATAAATTGTTATGTGTGTTCATAGTAAGAGTAAGAACATAGACCACTACAGCACAGGAACAGGCCCTTTGGCCCCCTATGTTTGTGCCAAACATGCTGCTGAGCTGAACTGACCTCATCTGCCTGCAGTATGCAATTATTTTCTTCTTGTTATCTCTTCTTGCACATGACCATATGTTCAGGAGTTTATTGCCCTGTGACTTGAATTTGATTTTATATTTAGGAAGGAGATGTGTAGCTCAATCTGTTGATTTCATGCCTGCAGTTTTAAAGAATTCACAGCCTTGAGATGTAATCTTACCTAGATTGTCTAAATGATCTTTATGTTTCAGTGGCTAAATAATGAATATCTTGAAGTTTCTTCATAAATGTCCGTCTTCATCATAAGGCCCCATGTCACTTGCTAAGGAATTCATCCAGTTTCATTCCATTAATTTCCATTGGATGAAGTAGGAGAAATCCTAAAATGAGATCTTCAGTTGATTTGTCAGATTCCATGGTGAAAAATGAAGATTTGCTTCTCTCTCATTTCAAAAAGATCTGTGATCCTCTGGCAAGCCATGAAAGTTGGCACAAATGTGTAATATCATTTCAAGCAGGAATTTTCAGTATTGTTCCACTATGCACATATCAGGAGTTTCTGAAAGAGTAATTTACCTGCTTTAAAAGACCAGAGACTGGATTATGTCACACAGTAGCTTGGCAAAGATTAATACTCTAATCTAATCCAATTTTATTCTCTCCGTATTGTTATCAATAGCCCCCAGATTCTACCACTTGCCCACATACAAGGGGCAAATTACAGCAGCAATTAACCTACAAATCTGGTTGCATGTTCACAGGGAGAACATGCAATCTCTACTTGGACAGCTCCTGAGGTCAGGATTGAACCTGTTTCTCTGGTGCTGTGAGACAGCAGCTCCACAAGTTGCGCCACTGTGCTGCCTCCCATCCTGCAACTATGCATTGTCTTTCAAGTATACACCCTCGTGTGATTTAAATGTGGCTTCTGCCTGTACCACCCTATCAGGCAATGAGCTCCAGATCCTAACCACCCCCTGGGAGAAAATATTTTTATTCATCTCTCCTCTATTCACTTATGTCTACCACTTTAAATCTATACCTCCTCCTCTGAGGGGAATAGGTCATTCCTTATAATGAAGTCCACTCTCAGCCTGCGCTTGTTCAAGATAAATTGTTCCCGGTGTTGGGGAAGTCCAGAACAAGGGGTCACATTTTAAGGATAAGGGGGAGATCTTTTAGGACCGAGATGAGGAAAATATTTTTCACACAGAGAGTGGTGAATCTCTGGAATTCTCTGCCACAGAAGGTAGTTGAGGCCAGTTCATTGGCTATATTTAAGAGGGAGCTAGATGTGGCCCTTGTGGCTAAAGGGATCAGGGGGTATGGAGAGAAGGCAGGTACAGGATACTGAGTTGGATGATCAGCCATGATCATATAGAATGGCGGTGCAGGCTCGAAGGGCCGAATGGCCTACTCCTGCACCTATTTTCTATGTTTCTATGTTTCTATAACCGTGGCTTTATCCAAACATGTCTCTCAAATACAATTTTCCCATCCTGGCAATATTTAAAAATATCCATTCCACACTCCCCATTATAATAAAGTACACATCACAGGAGATTTATTGTTGATCATTTTTGGCTCATTAAAACTTCCCCAATATTGCTCCATCTGGCATAACTTCTTTATAAATGTATCCTGGACAATTTTTAATCATCACAGCACAAAGTTGATAATGTTCAGAATTTTAAATAGACAGAATTTTTATGTAGCAATTTTATAATTGTACTCTTCACATTAAAAAATTTCAGCACCGCATTTTTCATTGAAAGCATTTAAATCTGTAGTTTATGTATATGTGTCATCTGCACTTACTGTAGTTTATAGTATATGTGTCATCTGCACCCACATTGAACTCTGCTGTCAGTTTGGGAGTAGGTTCATTATTAAAAAGCAGAAATTACCTGGGCTAGACAACTTGTTTATAAGGGTACAAGGGATATGTGATGACTGTCACTGTTCAGTATTGTCTTTTGGTCACGATACCAATGTCCAAATTTAAAAAAAAAATCAAAGGTAGATCACTTCACCTGCAGTTCAACAGAAGTCAGACAAGGTCAAAAGACCCAATTGTGTCTTGAGAAACTGATTTTCTTCTTTCCCTCAAACGCAGTGTGTGTGTGCATGATATGCAATGATTAATTTTGAAGACATTGCTTTTGTAGCTACTTGGTTAAAACCAAAGGGGAACATTCAGCCCACTACACCCCAGTAATGGTAATGGAATCTTAAATACCAAAGACACGGCTTGTAGAAACCATTAGTAATTGCTGAAGTTATATTGTGAGCACAGTATTATGCAAGCCTAAAGGTGTGGACTTCTTTGTGTTGATTGGAACTAGAGAGGCTCACTTAATGGTAGAGTAAGTAAAGCAGTACTTCCTGACTGATCAATTCAAAGATAATGGTGAAACCCAAGCCACAGCCTCTTTCTATCCCAGCAGGAGAACTAAATAGATATCTGGGAAGCCAAATGTTGAATGTGGCCTTTGGCAAGTAATGTCCACCATCAAGTGGTTAACCTTCGTACAAGGTGTATGCATTGTCTGCTAACTACAAGGAGATTAAACCAACAGCAACTTGCTACCACCCAACGAAGTATAAGCTATTTGACAAGGCACTGAAACTCAGAGCCTACTGTTATATTTACACCCCTGCAGCAGAATAGTGTGCCTTTTTCTGCAGTGTATCACTGAAGCAAATACACAATTTGCAGACAAATAGCAAGTTTCTAATTGCATGTTAACTTAGTTGAACAGATTGCAAGAAATGACAAATACAGGATAAGTAGAAACAAGAATGTAGAAAGTTTACAAAAACAAAATGCAGATACATTTTCAAAGTGCTGCAGAGAAAAGTATGTTCCATGTGGGCCACCTGGAAAAGAAATCAGGCAGTTGACACTCACTTATTGACTATATTAAAAGATAGTAAATAGCAGAGAGTGCTTTGTCTTTTTTCCTAAGTGTTTTCACACAGCTTAGGTGAAGCAGCAACTTTGTTTTCCAAACCTCTACTCAGTGAATTTGATAACAGTGCCATTATCTAGCTATGATCTGCCAATATGAGAATGATTTATTACGAAATATATTGCTTTTCCAATAACTTTCTTTGTCACGTACGAGCTTACATTTTAATATACATTTGGTGATTTTTGCGAAATAGTTTAAGCACTTTTGAGTTAAACATCAGGTGGGAAGTGGCCTCAAAATAATAAGATAGTTTAACTCACAAAGCCATCTTGGTAAAGGAATTGGAGCCAATGCAAGATTACTACATCAAGCACCTGAAGCATATGTTGAGGCCTCACAACATTTTGAAAGGGAAAACTTAAAATAATGACCTCTCCAACAATGATCAGTTGTGTAGACGTAAATTAGGCTTTAACATTGATTTTAGATAGGCACGGGGATATGCAGAGAATGGAGGGATATTGATTATGTCAGGCAGAGGAAATTTCATAATCTTGGTATTACGTTTAGTACAGACATTGTAGGCTAAAGAGTCTATTCCTGTCCTGTACTGTTCTATCTTCTACATTCAAATGCTATTTAAATAGATACCCACCACTTAAAGGAATACCTACATTTGGTACAGTAGGTGAGAGCATTTTTAAAGCACAATCTTTTCAAACACTCAAGTTACATTTATCTTTGAAGATATCTCTTTTAATTACTATTTGTTGCACTTTGTTGAACAATAATTGCTTACACTGGCCATAAGAACATATGAAGATAGAAACAGTAGGCCATTTTGCCCTGTTATTCAATGAGATCATGGCTGCTCTGCCCTTTGGCTTCTTATACTGCAGACACAAGGAAGTAAAGATGCTGGTTTACAAAAGAAACACCAAGTCACCAAGTGTTGAAGTAACCCAACAGGTCAGACAGCATCTTTGGAGGACATTTTAGGTCGGGATATTTCTTCAGACTGATTGTAGTGGGGGTTGGTGGGGGGGCTATTCTGTTTGGAATTCTTCCATTGCACTCAATTCCTTGATGTTTCAAAAATTCACCTACTCCCTCTTAATTACTCTAAGGATCCAAGGTAGAGAGTTCCAGGGATTCACCACCCTCTGTGAGAAGATGTTGCTATGCACCTCAGTTTTCAAAGGCCACCCCCAAAACCAGTAACAGAATTCCCTCTTTTGAGATTCTTCCACTGTTGGAAACATCTCAACATCTGTCCTGTCATGTCCTCTAAGGTTCTAATATGTTTCAAGACAATAACCCCTCATTCTTCTGAACTCCAAAGAATTTAAATTTAAGTTTAGAATTTAGTGGACAACCCTCTCATCCCAGGATTTGGCTTGGTGAATTGGACTGCCTCCAATGACAATATATCCTTTCTTCGATAAAGGGAACAAAACTGTGCTCAGAATGCCAAGCATGGTAGCACCAGTACGCTGTACAATTGTAACAATGCTTCCCTATTGTTAAACTCCAACCCTTTTTCAGTAAAGGCCAATATCCCATTGCCTTCCTAACCATTTGCTGCACCAGCCTGCTATCATGAAATGATTCAAGCATCAGAACTATTTCTACAATCAGACATATTATAAATAGAGGAGCAACCCCTGGCTTTGAACATGGAATCTTTTTATACCACAGTTTAAATGGGATTCAGTGACATTCCATGTGAAAACTGACTGTGTGGTCCATAAATCAAATGTTTTCATGCTTTGATGTCCCCCAGACTACTGGCCTTTGGCTATAGGTCCAGCAACTTTAAGAATAAGTTTACAACACATCAAAGTAAGTGAAACAAAATAGCCCCGGGCAGCCTCCGTAATAACAGGTAACTTTTCATTAGTAAACATAAACAACCAAAAAAGAAAATAATATGAGTAGCTACCTGGAATTGGAATTTGGGCAGTTTGAGGCATGTAAAATCAGGTTTATTTATGTTTCAAGAATATACTTTCTGACTTTTTTTGTGAAATGGTGAACAGTTTGTACAAATAAAATAAAATTATGGAGATTATTTAATCTTCCAGAAACAAATATATCATTCTGTACAGAATGGAGACAAAGTGAGTAAAGATCCTAGAATATTGAGCAAAACACTAACATCTGTCCCGTCATGTCCTCTAAGGTTATAATATGTTTCAAGACAATAACCCCTCATTCTTCTGAACTCCAAAGAATTTAAATTTAAGTTTAGAATTTAGAGGACTACCCTCTCACTAAAATGTTTTAGCAGGATTCTATACACATCCTTCCAAGCCTACAAATGCACAACTTCTGTACAGCCTACATACTGAGTGATTGGAGGGCTACATGTATGTGCTGAGGGTATGAGATTCGAATGGGTAAGGAGTCGAGATGGTTGATGTTCTTGTACAGAAAGATGTGCTAGAGGGAAAAGACTGAAAGAAATTAGGCAAATTTTACCTTCAACTGCTAGAACACATTAGACATTTTGGTTATTATAAGTTGACAAGTTATAGGAACAGGATTAGGCCATTTCACCCATCAAGTCTACTCCACTGTTCATTCATGGCTGATCTATCTCTCCCTCCCAACCCCATTCTCCTGGCTTCTCCCCATAACCTCTGACACTCCATACTAAACAAGAATATATCAATCGCCACCTTAAAAATATCCATTGACGACCTCCACAGCCTTCTGTGGCAATGAATTCCACAGATTCATCACCTTTATACCGAAAAACATTTTTCACACAGAGAGTGGTGAATCTCTGGAACTCTCTGCCACAGAAGGTAGTTGAGGCCAGTTCATTGGCTATATTTAAGAGGGAGTTAGATGTGGCCCTTGTGGCTAAAGAGATCAGGGGGTATGGAGATAAGGCAGGTACAGGATACTGAGTTGGATGATCAGCCATGATCATATTGAATGGCAGTGCAGCCTCGAAGGGCTAAATGGCCTACTCCTGCACCTATTTTCTAAGTTTCTATGTTTCTATGTTTACCTGGTTACTTGGAATGAACATTCTACTGCTTTTGGAATACATTTATTTTGAGTTCTCTAGCAAAAGGGAAACATATACATTATTGAGATTTATCCCATTCACCCCATTGAGATTTATCACATTTTCCCATCAACCTGCCCAAATCGTATGCACTTTTTCTCTATCCTTCCAGAAAAAAATGCCTATACTTTCCACAGCTGAAAAATCAGAGTAAAGGCTTTTGACAAAGTACCTCATAATGGATCAACGAATAAGGTCAGAGGGTGTAAAATCAGGGAACAAGTAACAGAATAGATGACTAGCTGGCCACAAGGTAGAACTCAGATGGACTGTTGTGTTCCACAAGGATTAATGCTGGTGCCACTGCTGTTCACAATTTGCATTGATAATTTCAACAATTAAATCAAAAGTAACATTTCTAAATTTATGGATGATGCTGAACTCAAGGGAGGACGTTAAAAAAATTATAAGAGCGCCGTAGTAAACTTGCAGAAGGAACAACTAATTGGCAGATGAGTTTCAGTTCAGATAAATATAAAGTAATGTTTTTTTAGTAGGATTCTATACACGTCCTTCCAAGCCTACAAATGCACAACTTCTGTACAGCCTGCTTATACAAATTACAATTTCAGATACTGGTGGGATGGATTAACTGACTGCTAAGAGGCTGCAGGCATCTTCTGCCACTTGGGAACTCTGGCTGCAATTCTGACTTGCGAACTGCTCTGGATATGAACAGTTCTCAGGAATGGAAATCAGTTGTAACCTGGGGATATCCTATATTTATTTGTGGTGATAACTAAAGCAAAGAAGACTGTACATGATGAGCAATGTTCACTGAATTGGGAGAGGCAAAGAGCTTTCATTAAGTTAGATTGTCTCGGGCCAATGTCCAATTTAATGTAGATGAAGAAAGCCAACATTACAAGACTATTAACATCAACAAGGGATTGTACTTGTCTGCCAAGCTATTTTATGGGGTAACATCATCACACAAATATTCTTTATTCCACACTGTAATGGAAACGATGCTGCATGGGGCTTTGTTTGTGCAATCAGGCTGTGTTTGTCATCATTGCACCAGCCATGGAGAAAAAAACTGTTGCATATTTTAGAAAGTGTTCAGAAGAATTCATCAACACACTGTCAACCTTAAAATGCATTCATGAAGTGGAAATTATTTATTTGGTTCTGTGAGCGGTTGGAAATCGGCTGACGCCAGATAAAAAGTTGAACACAAAAGACATTATGAGAGCCAGAAAATTGGAAAAAATCACTGAGCTCTAGAAATTTCTAAGGATGATTCAATACTATGCAAGATTTATACCTGACCTTTGCCACAGTGTTGACTCTATTTTACATATGTTGAAAGAATGATAAACGGCGACTGTTTGAAAATGATCTGTGAAATGACTGGATAGACTCGGCTTGTACTCGCTAGAATTTAGAAGATTGAGGGGGGTTCTTATAGAAACTTACAAAATTCTTAAGGGGTTGGACAGGCTAGATGCAGAAAGATTGTTCCCGATGTTGGGGAAGTCCACAACAAGGGGTCACAGTTTAAGGATAAGGGGCAAATCTTTTAGGACCGAGATGTGAAAAACATTTTTCACACAGAGAGTGGTGAATCTCTGGAATTCTCTGCCACAGAATGTAGTTGAGGCCAGTTCATTGGCTATATTTAAGAGGGAGCTAGATGTGGCCCTTGTGGCTAAGGGGATCAGAGGGTATGGAGAGAAGGCAGGTACAGGATACTGAGTTGGATGATCAGCCATGATCATATTGAATGGTGGTGCAGGCTCGAAGGGCCGAATGGCCTACTCCTGCACCTATTTTCTATGTTTCTATGTTTCTATGAAAAATATTTGACCTGTTCAAACCAAGCCTCTACAGTGAGTCGTCTTTTGGGCAATGTGAAAACATTCGAGCACCAAAACCTACTTACGATGCTCTTACCATCAACTTGGAGCAGAGATTTGCCATGTCATGGACAGTGGCCATAAGAAGCCTATTGCTCATGCACCACGCACACTGACTAAACTGCTCTGAATGGAAAGGAGGCATATTACTGAAAGAATTGCAAAGGAAAATCACAGAACTTCTCTGTGGCAGTGACCAGAAAACATGGTTTCCAGAGCAATAGGCTGTTGGTCCAACATTGTCAAAAATATAGATGAACAAGCCAGTAGAAATGCATTATATATACCAAGATTGCAGAACACAATGTCCTAGGCACCAGCGACCTATAATTCTCTCCTATATGTCCATATATGTTGTGAATTAATGAACAGCCATACACAATGGGCCAGAGTAAAGGATTAGGGCCATGCACCACCACAGAATGCATAATGGACTAATTAAGATCTTCTGGAAGAGGTCATAGAATATTGATCAACAGTTTAGGTCTGAACTGAACTGAACTTTATTTATAGAGCACTTTAAAAACAACCACTGTTGCAACAAAGTGCTGTACATGACTAATCATAAACATAAAACAAAACAATAAAACCAATAAAAACATTAAAAGACAGTAAAAACAATAAAAAAACAATAGAAACACTAAAACAGGAGCAAAGTCTCATGCAGGGTCGAAAGCCAAGGAATAGAAAAGGGTTTTAAGACTAGTTTTGAAGATGGACAGTGAAGGGGCCTGTCTAATGTGCAAAGGTAGAGTGTTCCATAATGTCGGAGCAGCAACAGAGAAGGCTCTATCCCCTCTGAGCTTCCGCTTTGACCTCGGTACCTCCAGGAGCAGCTGATCAGCTGACCTGAGGCACCGGGCAGGAGCGTAGGGATGAAGTAGCTCAGAGAGGTAAGGCGGGGCGAGACCATTTAAAGATTTAAAAACAAATAAAATAATATTTAAATGAACTCTAAAGTACACAGGCAGCCAGTGGAGGGAGGCCAGAATAGCCGTTATGTGCTCCCTCTTATGTGTTCCAGTTAAAAGGCGAGCAGCAGCATTCTGAACCAACTGGAGACGTGCAAGGGAAGATTGGCTAACTCCAAAATAAAGTGCGTTACAGTAATCCAGCCTAGACGTGATGAAGGCATGGATTACTGTTTCAAAATGCTGTTGTTCAAGAATGGGCTTCACCTTTGCCAGCTGCCTTAAATGAAAGAAGATGGACTTAACTACCGCGCCTATTTGACGATCTAATTTAATATCACTGTCCATCTTAAAACCCAAGTTTAAAACTGTTGGCTTCACATACAGTGCCAAGGGACCCAAGTCAACAGGGGGAGGTTCACGGGAGCCATTGGGACCAAACACTATCACTTCTGTTTTCTTTTCATTAAAATTTAAAAAGTTTAGGGCCATCCAGGATTTAATGTCATCAAGACATAACAGAAGTGGTTTGACTGAGAAAGCATCTTTCTTCTTCAGCGGCACATATATCTGACTATCATCAGCATAACAATGAAAAGAGATGCCATGCTTTCTAAGAATGGAACCCAGAGGAAGTAAGTACAGTGAGAAAAGCAGGGGCCCTAAAATTGAGCCCTGTGGAACCCCATATGACAGAGGAGCGGAGGAGGATTCAGAACCAGCAAGGCTTACACACATAGATCACTTGAGTTTTAATTTTTGTTACTGACCAGTATTAAATGGAGAGGCACAAAGATAAAACTGCATGGTAAATGAGGTAGTGAAAAATCAAATTGTACAACACTAATTGACTATCCCCAAGAAACATTGATTGCAGGACTTCTTTGAAGTTATAAAACAACGCCACACATATATATATAATGCATGGAACACTTGGAGATTTATTCAATCCCAAATAGGAATGAAATAAAGGAATAACAACAGACCAAATAGAATAAGAACCATGTTATAAACTGCAAAGAAAATGCTGCAGTTGGCATACTGAGACCTTTTTGCTGTTCCAAGTAACAAAGATGGGAGATTGACAAAATTTGGAAACTTGCATTTCTAAGATTTATCTCATGAAGATTTGTAGGAAATTCAGGGTAATCCACATGGACCACATAATCCAGAAAAGCAAAGAAAGTTGAGATTAAAGACTTTCCAAAGGGAACCTGATAATCGTTCATCGGAAGTCAACACGTGATATTTCTGCCAGAAATCAGTGTGAAACATCATTGAGTCCAGGGAAGGATAGTATTCATGTAACATCAGTGAATTCAACAAAAGTAACACAGCATGGCCAAAACGACCACTGGGAATGTGAAAGTTGTAAAGATGTTAAATCAGTGTATGTTTTCTTTTCTTAAAACAAGGAATTATTCTAACATATAATATTGGCTGGCAATCATAATTCTTGCTCTCAGTTTCTCAACTCTTTAAGTAATTTGTCATTTGGCTATCTGCTCTCTGGGCTGCAACAATATATGGGAAAAGTTCCAGAGTCAGTCGGTGAAGAGCACTGTAAAAATGTATACATCATATGCCTTATGTGTAGGTACTGTTTGTGCTCTCTGCAATGGACTTTGCTAAGAATCCACTGAGCACACATACTTTATATCACATGGTTGTTAGCAGAAGCTGATTAGTTACTGCATTTTAATGCTTGTTAAAAAAAATAGCTTGAATCGGATACAGCTGATAAATTGATACATAAAGCTCCAGAATTCTCAATCTGTAAGACTAATTAAATTTATTATGGAACCACCTAGATTTCATTTCTGGCAGATTTATTAGATTCTTAAATAAGGGAGGCATGGACTAGTATTAATAGTGTAGATCGTGACTTTAACAAATAGTATGAAAATGCTGAAAGCAAAATACCTGCCTGCTTTACATTTCTCCCATTTTATCTCACACACTTCTATCTAATTGGGTCTTTAGAATGAACAATTGCAAAAAGGAGGTAGGAAAGAACTGCAGATGCTGGTTTATACCGAAGAATGCCACAAAATGCTGGTGTAACTCAACGGGCCAGGCAGCATCTCTACAGAAAAAAAATGGGTGACGTTTTGGGACAGAACCCTTCTTCAGACTTCTTCAGACTTCAGATTCAGTATAAAAGGGCACCAATATAAGTTCATAAGTGATAGGAGCAGAATTAGGTCATTTGGTCCATCAAGTCTACTCTGCCATTCAATCTTAGCTGATCCTCCCCTCTCAACCCCATTCTCCTGCCTTCTCCCCATACCCCCTGACTACAGATTCACCACCCTCTGACTAACAAAATTCTTCCTCATCTCCTTTCGAAAGGATTGTCCTTTTATTCTGTGGCTATGACCTCTTGTCCTAGACTCTGTGGAAACATCTACTCTCTCCAGGCCTTTCACTATTCGGTAAGTTTCAATGAGGTTCCCCACTCATCCTTCTAAACTTGAGCGAGTAGAGGCCCAGCACCGTCAAACGTGCATCATAGCTTAACCCACTCATTCCTGGGATCATTCTCGTAAACCTCCTCTTGACCCTCTCCAGCAGCAGCACCAGCTCATCCTTCCACATATATGCTGAGTCGAGTTTGCATATATATATGCAAACTCGACACAGCACCCAAGATCAGGATTGAACCTGAGTCTCTGACATTGTGGGGCAGCAGCTCCACCAGCGCAGCTGTTAAAACATTGACACTATTTGCCAGGAATCTCAGTGATAATTTGCAAAAATTGTACCAAATGATCAGGAGAACTCTTCTTCGAAAATCATCTCATTAAAAATCCAAAAGACGACTGTTTGTTTGTGAAACTAGAAAATTAAGAAGTGGGAAGGAAGAAATGTGAATTGGCACCGAAAGAGTAAAATTAAGCATGAAATGTGGAGTGTTTTCGAATTTTGATTTGTATATTATTTGATTTGGATATTATTTAATTATCACTGTATTCTGGTAATAGCATGTTTATTTTGAAAGCAGAAACAATTTTGCTGTAAGATCAACAGTTTAGACTGATTTGGAGAGGCTTCAGAATTTTAACATATTGACACAATTGCTCGTTCGTCATATTAAATCACTCCTTTGGCACCAATTGACTCTGGTTAAACAAGGCAAATTTTAAGATATCTGAACATGGTGAGGCAATATTTTGGTATTTCAGAGATTTATTAATTCTTCTGTTGTAATATATCCATTTTCTCATACTCCAAGCTGGTATCAATCAATGGTAATGATTTGGCTTGAAAATATGCACCATTACAGTATTAAATTTCAGCAAGAAAACCTCTAACGGACCTGTCCCACTTTCACGACCTAATTCACGACCTCTGCCGAGTTCGCCCTTGATTCATACTCACAGCATGGTCGTCACGAGGTCGTAGGAGGTCGTAGGTAGGTCGTAGAGATTCACCACTTTTTTCACACAGAGAGTGGTGAATCTCTGGAACTCCCTGCCACAGAGGGTAGTCGAGGCCAGTTCATTGGCTATATTTAAGAGGGAGTTAGATGTGGCCCTTGTGGCTAAGGGGATCAGAGGGTATGGAGAGAAGGCAGGTACGGGATACTGAGTTGGATGATCAGCCATGATCATATTGAATGGCGGTGCAGGCTCGAAGGGCCGAATGGCCTACTCCTGCACCTAATTTCTATGTCTATGTTTCTATGTAGGTAGGTCGTGATGCTAGTCGTAGGTACTCGTGACATCAAGTAGGTCGGGGCGTTTTTCTAGCCTGATGAAAAATGTCGTCCACGAGTAAAAAAAGGTCGTGAATTAGGTCGTGAAAGTGGGACAGGCCCTTAAGAATGCAACATCTGAAGAGTAGAAGCGAGGTCACCACCATCACTGCTTCAGCAGTCTCCATAAAAACAAAAATCCAAAACTAAACAACTATCACAGTAATATTGATATAAACTTTTATCATCCCAATATGAGCATCATAATTATCATTCCATTACTGCCAGGAGTAATGTTCTTTACAATAAACAGTTTAAGGCTTTAAAATATACAAAAATGGAAAGCTTTTTACGCATTATAAACTTGTTTGCCATTCTAATTAGTTCAAAATGTTTGCAATCTGCACAGATTATTGTGAGGCTCCAACTGACTGATTTAATTGTGATATCTTTCTTGCTATTCCTGTCATTTCATACAAATATAGTTTTGAACTCTTGTCAAGGAGAGAATGGATATCAGGGTTTCTCATGATCAACATGGTGAGCATTAAACTTTACTTTAGACTATTGAGACTATTCAAGAGAGAGTATATCTCTTAGGGCTAACAGAATCAAGAGATATGGGGAGAAAGCAGAAACAGAGTACTGATTCTGGATGATCAGCCATGATCATATTGAATAGGTCGAAGGGCCGAATGGCCTACTCCTGTACCTATTTTCTATATTTTTATGATACAGTGCAGAAACAGCCCACTGAGTTGTGCCAACCAGCGATTCCAGTACACTAACGCTATCCTACTAGGGACAATCTCTAATTTAGCTGAAGCCAATTAACCTACAAACCTGTACACCATTGGGATGTGAGTGGAAACTGGAGTACCCGGAGAAAACCCACGGAATTACAGGGAGCACATACAAACTCTAACAACATCACCTGTAGTCTGGATTGAACCCAGGTCCCTGGCGCTGTAAGGCAGCAACTCTACTACTGCCCCACCGTGCACCACTGTGCTGCCCCTGTGCTGCCACAGTACAGCTTACTTTAAAATGTCAATGTGCATTGCTGCTCTCCTATGATTTACATATTACTAAACAATGAGTCTGTCTCTGAAAGGTGTTGAGCTGCAAAGGTAGCACTTGCTTTTCTACCATTCTATTATTTTCCAGTTAATCCTCCTTAATTTTATCATCCTGAATATCTTAAACTAGACGTGAGATAGTTGCCTCCAGTGTGGTAGGGGACCAAGGAGCCTGCTTTCATGGACCCAGTGGTTGCACATATTCTAACTCAATACTTTTTACATTAAGGCTTCAAGTGAGGATCCTTGGCAAATTATTGTCCAACCATGAGTTTCTCTCCCTACTCGGGTATTTTGAACTTCCACCTCCACCCATTATTCATAGAATTCTTGTGGCGCAGTGGTAGAGTTGCTGTCTTACAGCGTCAGAGACCCAGGTTCGATCCGTTTGTACGTCCTCCCTGTGACCGGGTTTTCTATGGATGCTCCGGTTTCCTCCCACATGCCAAAGACGTGAGGTTTGTAGTTTAATTGGCTTCTGTAAATTACTCCTAATGTGTAGCATAGAACCAGTGTACGGGTAATTGCTGGTTGGCACAGACTCAATGGGTCAAAGAGCCCATTTACATGCTGTATCTCTAAACTAAACCAAACTCACACACAGGGCAAAGGAAGTCCTCGTCTTGTCGAAAGTCTTCCTGAAGTCCTCTAGGTCTAAACTGCCTGGTGTACTTTGGTATGACTTGGTTATACTCATGTATAGTATTATTTGACTGGATAGAATGCAATCAAAGCTTCTCTCTGTATCTCAGTACACAATAATACACCAATACAGGTATAAATAAGGAGAACTAATTGTAGACATGCCTCATGTTCTACAAGCAAAACTTGCTAGTGCCAGAAAGGAAAGATTTATACCATGACTGTTGATATCTAAATCTTCTCCATGTGCCATGAATGGATGAGCATGTGATTAATGTTTAAAACGGCATCATTTAAGAACTGAAAAATTATGGAAAATGTGGTTAATTAATGAATCTGACATTTGATTACTAATCTTTATATTTTCCTCAGTAAAGAACATCGTTCAGGTTAAAGCAGCAGTTTTAATATGTGATTGAATCTCCCATAGTAAAAGAACAGAGTAACAGGGGATACAACCAGGAGATAGCTTCATAGCCCACACCTTGCTTCTTCAGGCTTTGCTTTGTTTCTGGATTAAGCTGAAAGCCTTTTAAACCTCCTTCCATTTATTTTGGTTACCTGAAAGTGAGTGATTAACGTATTGTAATCCCAACTTCATACGGATACTTTTTGTCTTAGTTGCAGCAGTCTTGTTTTGTCTCTTGGTGGTGTTGCCTCATAACTTCTATGAATGAAAAAGGGAAGGGTATAATATCTAGAGGCACAAGCCACTGCAGATAAAAAACGGGCGGTACGGTGGCCTAGCGGTAGAGCTACTGCCTTACAACGCCAGAGACCCGGGTTCAATCCTGACTACGGGCGCATGTCTGTACAGAGTTTGTACGTTCTCCCCGTGACCTGCGTGGATATTCTCCAAGATCTTCAATTTCCTCCCACAAAGATGTATATGTTTGTGCATTGTTCAAGAAGGAACTGCAGATGCTGGAAAATCGATGGTAGACCAAAATGCTGGAGAAGCCCAGCGGGTGCGGCAGCATCTATGGAGCGAAGGAAATAGGCAACGTTATGGGCCAAAACCCTTCTTCAGACACTTTGTACATTAATTGGCTTGGTGTAAAAAATTGTCCCTAGTAGGATAGTGTTTATGTGCTGATCGGAGTGGACTCAGTGGGCCGAAGGGCCTGTTTTCGTGCTGTATCTCTAAACTAAACTAAACTAAACTAAACTAAAGATGCATGAATGCTGAGCATATAGCAAAGTGTGGAGGAACTCAGCAGGTCAGGCAGCATCTGGGGATGGAATGGACAGTTGACGTTTCAGGTCAGCATCCTCTGGAAGGCGACTACGGACTGTCAAAGCTGCCACAGCCAGACATAAAAACAGCTTTTTTTCCCCATGAGTAGTAGCTCTACTACTCAATAACCAAATATCTGTAGCCTCCTTTTGCTCTGGTATTTTATTTAAATCACATGTTTAATTAATAATATTTTATTATTAATGTTGAATGTTTTATGTATCATTCCTAACTATCACTGTGTGTCATGTTAGCATTCATAGCAAAAGGATTTGAGTATAGGAGCAGGGAGGTTCTACTGCAGTACTGCAGAGACCACACCTGGAGTATTGCGTACAGTTTTGGTCTCCTAATCTGAGGAAAGACATTCTTGCCATAGAGGGAGTACAGAGAAGGTTCACCAGACTGATTCCTGGGATGTCAGGACTTTCATATGAAGAAAGACTGGATAGACTCGGTTTGTACTCGCTAGAATTTAGAAGATTGAGGGGGGATCTTATAGAAACTTACAAAATTCTTAAGGGGTTGGACAGGCTAGATGCAGGAAGATTGTTCCCTGATGTTGGGGAAGTCCAGAACAAGGGGTCACAGTTTAAGGATAAGGGGGAAATCTTTTAGGACCGAGATGAGGAAAACATTTTTTCACACAGAGAGTGGTGAATCTCTGGAATTCTCTCCCGCAGAAGGTAGTTGAGGCCAGTTAATTGGCTATATTTAGAGGGAGTTAGATGTGGCCCTTGTGGCTAAAGGGATCAGGGGGTATGGAGAGAAGGCAGGTACAGGATACTGAGTTGGATGATCAGCCATGATCATATTGAATTGCGGTGCAGGCTCGAAGGGCCGAATGGCCTACTCCTGCACCTATTTTCTATGTTTCTATGTTTCTATGTTGTCACTTGCGGGTGGAGCACCAAGGCAAATTCCTTGTATGTGAATACTTGGCCAATAAACGTATTCATTCATTCATTCATTCATTATTCATTCATTCATTCATTGGGGTGGAAGATTGCAACCTTCACGTAGTCCGCCCTGTTTCGACTAATGCAATCAACTCGACGTGCACAAACGGAAGATCAAATAGAACAGGTTGTCCACCAACTTTAGGCTGTGCACGCCACACGAAAGAAGACGAAGATTCAATCATTCATTCATTCATTCATTCATTCATTCATTCATTCATTCATTCATTCATTCATTCATTCATTCATCTTTGGGGTTTAACAGATCCTTGTTTGCTGACAGTGCATAGCTGGATGAGTAAGATGCAAAAAGGGCAGGAAAGGAATAAAAGCTGGTTGAGTGAGTAAGAAAGAAGAAGATAGATGGAACAATATGTTGGGAAATTTGAAATCATATGCTTTGGTAAATAGAATAGAAAACTAAACGGGATATTTTGGAAAGTTGGCATTTGGGTTTAATGGACATGAATACATCAAACATTAGGAAGGAAACAATAGTGTTAAAGGGAGTGCAAAGAAGGCTGGTTGAATGTATTTGAGTAGAATGAACCTTCTTTCTCAGATGTTGGCTAAGCTGGAAGTTTTTTCCCTAGTGCAGGAGCTTGAGGGGTGACCTTGCAGAGGTATATAAAAGCATGCGGGGTATTATGTAGGAATTATGTAGGAATTATGTAGTATTAAGTGTGTAGGAAAGAACTGCAGATGCTGGTTTAAATCAAAGATAGACAAAAAATGCTGGAGTAACTCAGCGGGGCAGGCAGCATCGCTGGAGAGAAGGAATGGTATATAAAAAGGGTTTCGGCCCGAAACGTTGCCTAGTTCCTTCGCTACATAGATGCTGCCGCACCCGTTGAGTTTCTCCAGCACTTTTGTCTCTCTTCGATTTTCCAGCATCAGCAGTTCCTTCTTAAAGGTATTAATAAAGTGGATGGTTACAGTCTTTTTTCCCCAGAGTAGGGGAGTATAAAACTAGGCATAGATTTAAGGCGAGTGGAAAGATTAAAAAGGAACATGTAGGGTAACGTTTGCACACAGAGGATGGTTGGTATTTGACATGAGCTTCCAGAGGAAGTTGGAGACGCAGGTACAATTACAATTTTCAGAAGATAATTGGACATGCTCATGCTTAAAAACTTTTAGAGAGATATAGGCCAAGTGCAAGTAAATTGGTACAGCTCGAGTAAATGCCTTCATTGACATGGATGAGTTGGGCAACAAGGATTATTTCCATGTTATACAACTCTATGACTCTATGGGATACGGGAAGAAGGCAGGAACGGGGTACTGATTGGGGATGATCAGCCATAATCACATTGAATGGTGGTGCTGGCTCGAAGGACCGAATGGCCTACTCCTGCACCTATTGTCTATTGTCTATTGTCTATTGTCCAGTGTCACTTCTTTGACAATGCTTAGCTTTTCTGACACTGTCACTCACTGTACTTCTTACATTGTATCACTCATGATCCAGGAGCTCTGGCAGTGAGTCGTACTTGAGGCATTCCTGTTTTGTAAACAAATAGAACATCTGGACATCTGGCGGTGGCGCTGTTACGGGCTGCCTCCGCCCACGGTCTGGTTGTCTTTTTTATTTTTTGTTATGTTTAGAGGGTGTTTTTTAAAGTTTTTTCAGTATTTTATGTGGGGGAAAGCGGGTAGGGTAAGGGGGAAACCGTCCTTCAGTCGCTTCCTGGCGAGGATGCGGCTATTATCCGAGTTGCGTCCTCGCCCCCCCCCCCTCCCTTTCGCGGCCTACCAACTGGATTGGTGTGGCCTTTACTGCCGGGACCGGACCAGAGCTTCAGCAGCTGCGGCGCTGTGCTCGATACATCGCGGAGCGGGCGAGGCCTTACCTGGGATCACCGCTTGGAGCTTCAGAGTGTTGGGCCGTTGCTCCAACATTGCGCTGTGGGTGCGGAGCTCCCAACGTGGGCGGTGCTGACTTTAACATCGCGGAGTCCTGGGACCCTTTGCCGGTGGTCGCCAGCACGAATCTCCGCCTGTGGACATCGGGAGCCACGGACTCCGGTGGAAGGTGGCCGATTCAGAGGTCCAGGCCACTGGGGATGTTGTCCTGTTCGACGTTGAGGTTTCATCGTTACCGACGAGAGGGTCTGAACATCGGGCCGCCCGTAGCGGCGACTACGGGGTGCTCGGGAGATCCCGACCACGGGTAAACATTGGGGAACATCGGCGAGGAGGTTGACTGGACTTTGGTTCCTTCCCTCACAGTGGGGAACTTTGGTGCCGCTGTGGGAATGTTTGTGTTGTGGACTACCGTGTTCTGTGTTTTTGTGGTTTATTTATTTATTTTTTTTGTATGACTGTAAGGGAATTTTGCTGTCTCTTAATTGAAGACAATGACAATAAATTAAATAAAACAAAAAAATAAAGGATGAGAGGCGAGCTTTCAGCTTCCTGTGCCATCTCTTTTAATGCATGACTGGGAATCATCTGTCTAATAGCCCTGTCCCACGGTACTAGTTCATTCCAAGAGCACTCCCAAGTTAAAAAAAAATCAAACTTGTGGTAAGCACAGAGAATGAACGTAGCGCGTACGTCGGGGCTCAGGGACGTCTCTTAGTGCTAACGGCAGGTACTCGGGAAGACTCACTAACGGCAGGTAAGCACGGGAAGACTCGTGAAGATTTTTCAACAGGTTGAAAAATGTCCACGAGAGCCCCGAGTACCGACAAGTGGCCATTACCGTAAATCTCCGAGTTCGAATCAGGGCAAACTCGTGAGAACTCTTGGAATGAACTCGTAGCGTGGGACAGGGGTTTAAAACAAGAAGTAGAATTTAAACCATAATTATCTACCAGACAAGAATCCAACACTGTGTTAATTATTCATTTTCTGCATTGTCCTTGGGTGGAATAGCACAGGAGCAAATCTCTTTGACAAGGAAAAGCTGTTTATTTTCTCACATCATTCATCTGTAAAAGGCAGCTGTTCCTGATTTTCTGGCAATGTCTAATATTAAGCAAAATTCAACGTTACTTCAGCAAGTAAGTTCTGACATGGAAAATACTTTCGGCGTGAATAATACAGGATCAAACTTCTGAGAAGACTTTGTGATTCCATGAGTCGATCAAACCGATATAAAAAGGCATGTTTACACAATTAAGATTCTTTTCATTGCATTTTAGTGATTTTAAAAAAATCGAAGTCACTAATGTATAAAAAACGAGATTCTTTACTATGATCTAGAGGACAGGTTGCTCTTACCTTTTGTCCAATACATGCAACAAACCTGTCAGTGCCATTGGCTTCAGACTATTCATATCCGAGAAGGTTTCACAGGTTCACAAAAAAAATCTGTATTATTTTTAAATTCTTTTTTGTTTAGTTTAGAGATACAGTGCAGTAATAGTGCAGAAATACTTTTATTATTCTTCATCTATTTAAGAGATCCCCTTGCAGGCTAGCACTTATGTCTAATATAATTGTTCACAATGTATCAATGCAGACAATAATATCTCTTAAATTCTAAAGAAATAATCAAATTGAATGACTTACAATTACACCTGAAAGAGGAAGTATTCTTAGAAACATAGAAACATAGAAAAATAGGTGCACGAGTAGGCCATTCGGTCCTTCGTGCCAGCATCACCATTCAATATGATCATCTAAAATCTGTATCCCGTTCCTACTTTTTCCCCATATCCCTTAATTCCCTTAGCCCAAAGAGCTAAATCTGACTCTCTCTTGAAAACACCCAGTGAATTGGCCTTCACTGCCTTCTGTGACAGAGAATTCCACAGATTCACAACTATGTGGGTGAAGAGGTTTTTCCTCATCGCAGTCCTAAATGGCCTACCCCTTATTCTTAAATTGTGGCCCCTGGTTCTGGACTCCCCCAACATCGGGAACATGTTTCCTGCCTCTAGTGTGTCCAAACCCTTAATAATCTTATATGTTTCAATAAGATAGCCTCTCATCCTTCTAAATTCCAGAGTATACAAGCCCAGCCGCTCCATTCTTTCAGCATATGACAGTCCTGTCATCCCGGGAATTAACCTTGTGAACCTATGCTGCACTCCCTCAATAGCAGGAATGTCCTTCCTCAAATTTGGAGAGCAAAACTGCACACAATACTGCAGGTGTGGTCTCACTAGGACACTGTACAATTGCGGGAGGACTTCTTTGCTCCTATACTCAACTTCTCTTGTTATGAAGGCCAACATGCAATTCGCTTTCTTCATTGCCTGCTGTACCTGTATGCTTACTTTAATCGACTGATGAACCCCCAGATCCCGTTATACTTCCCCTTTTTCCTAACTTAACACCATTTAGATAATAATCTGCCTTCCTGTTTTTGCTACCAAAGTGGATAACCTCACATTTATCCACATTAAACTGCATCTGCCATGCATCTGCCCATTCAGCCAACCTGTCCAAGTCACCCTGCATTCTTATAGCATCCTCCTCACAGTTCACACTGCCACCCAGCTTTATGTCATCTGCAAATTTGTTAATGTTACTTTGAATCCCTTCATCTAAATCATTGATGTATATTGTAAATAGCTGCCTGCCATTCTGAAAGGGACCCGTTAATCCCTACTCTTTGTTTCCTGTCTGCCACCCAATTTTCTATCCATGTCAGCACTCTACCCCCAATACCATGTGCCCTAATTTTGCCCACTAATCTCCTATTTGGACCTTATCAAATGCTTTCTGAAAGTCCAGGTACTCTACATCCACTGGCTCTCCCTTGTCCATTTTCCTAGTTACATCCTCAAAAAATTCCAAAAGATTAGAGAACCATGATTTCCCCTTCGTAAATCCGTGCTGACTCAGACCGATCCTGTTACTGCTATCCAAATGTGCAGCTATTTCATATTTTATGATTGACTCCAGCATCTTCCCCAGCACCGACGTCAGGCTAACTGGTCTATAATTCCCTGTTTCCCTCTCCCGCCTTTCTTAAAAAGTGGGTTAACATTAGCTACCCTCCAATCCACAGGAACTGATCCTGAATCTATAGAACATTGGAAAATGATCACCAATGCGTCCATGATTTCTAGAGCCATTTCCTTAAGCACCCTGGGATGCAGACCGTCAGGTCCTGGGGATTTATTAGCCTTCAGTTCCATTAGTCTACCCAACACCATTTCATGCCTAATGTGGATTTCCTTCAGTTCCTTAAAATTACATCCATTCATATATTAATTTTGCTCAAACCAATTTTTCCTAGAATTCCCACTAATCATGCCAGTACATGGATGAGTATGAAATGTATCACACTAATTGCATAGAATAAAGTGGCTGGTGGAATACACAAAATGCAGACAATTGCTTCTTCTATAAATGTGAAATTCAAGATGTCCAGAAACCATTAATGCACTTGATTCATCAATTTGGGTAATATGCATTGTTTAACGTGGAAATAAAAATCCTTTAATGTTATCATGATCTATTAACATTTTATCTTGGACCAACCACTTTGAAGTTATGGCCAAGAAAGCACACCAATGTCTCTATTTCCTTAGAAGATTAAGAAAGTTTGGCATGTCTTCAAAGTCTGACCAATTTCTGCAGATACACCCTAGAAGGTATTCTATCAAGATGCATCACAGCTCGGTTTGGCAAGTTCTGCCAAAGGCAGCAATAAAGTTGTGGATGTGGCCAAATCCATCTCACAGACCCCCATCAACTCCATCTACACTTCATGTTGCCCCAGGAAAGCAGCCAACATTGTCAAGGAGCTTTTCATTCCCACTTGTCCTTCTCCCATCAGGTGGAAGACACAAAAGCTTGAAAGCACATATCACCAGATTCAGAAACAGATTCTTCCCGTCTGCTATCAGATTACTGAATAGTTCCCCTATAAACTAGTATGTAGTCCTGATCTTCCAACCTACCTTGCTGCAGATCTTGCACTCTTTTTCTATAACCATAACCCTACAATGTTATACTTTGGTATTTTTCTCTCCACTACATGTTGTACTTGAGTGTGTCTTGATTGTACGGATGTTCAGTATGATTCAACTGGATATCACATACACTTTTCACTGTCTCTCAGTGACGTGACAATAATAAACTAATACCATTACCAATTTGAAGTAACTGCAAGGTGGAGCTTATATACAGGCAACAATTTCAGAGCCTGTATACAAAAATATATCTTCTCGAAGTAACATTGGCGATGTCGACAACAAAATTATAAATGCAATTGCATATTTACTATATTTCAATATGAATCTGGTTCATTGTGAAGACGTCCATGGATTTGTTAACAAAATGAATGGATAAAAATATGCAATTTATGATTATTCTGAATTCATTCTTATAGGGAAGAGTTTCATTTCAATATAGTCTGATTGTAAAAGCAGTGCCCTTTATTTAAATATGAAGCACATTGTGAGACAAATATTCATGTGATGTTTATTCTTCACTAAGTGAAAGAAGACCAAGGTCAGTTAGTGAGGATTTTTATGCAATTTGCCAAATTGGCTTTGATATCATTATTAGTGCATTCTATTAATTATCAATGAAGTGTCTTTATAAATGATATGAGGTATTGGAGAAGAGGATACTGTCTTTCATTAAATCAATTCCAAAGCACGAGCTTGCAAGAATTGCTGTGATGACATGCAAGCATTTAAAACTGTTTGATTTGCATATTATACGCATTGGAACTAAATGTTCCAGAATTAATTACGTTGCATTACATGTAAAAATAATTGGCATTTATAACAGGAACAATTCTGATAAAATTAAGATAAGTATGTATTTGACAGGTTCATTACAAGTTAATCACATACGAAATTGTGTGAAACAGAGACACCGTATTACAAGCATTCATTTAATGAAAGGACGAGTACAAAATAAGCCGTTTGAATCTTTGAGAAGGGAGAGCATCTCCGATCAACATCGTTTACATTGTATTATTTTGTCAGTGGCCGTGACACTCTGAACCAATTGTGCCTTGCTTTTTGTAACTGATGTCAAGAATGCAAGCTAATTTCAACATATTCAGAAGCGTGCAGATGGACTTTATTCTCCATCATGTTAAGTGTTGAAGGTCACTGTCCTCTGATTTTATTATTAAATGGACACAATCATCAAGGAAGAAAGCCCATTAAAATTGGATTTAATTTGAATCTCTGGGGCAATATATAAAATTATTTAACCCTAATGAATACAAGAAACAGTTGAATAGGTCATAAACCATTTCAAATAAAGTAAAGTAAAATAACAATGTATGCTGATAAAGAAAAATCATTCTAAACACTTCCAACATAATTTCAATTTCTATTGTGACATTCACAATGAACTGAAATGTTGTCTTCAGCATCATATGATCTGGGAACGCAGTATATTCATTTTCTTTTTGAACAGCTGGAGAGATTTTCCTTTATAAATCTCAAGCAAATTACTTACAACAGAAAGACTGCAGTGGTATTCTATGAGCTTCTGAAGCAGTACTTTAGTTAGTCATCAGTCATTTAAGAACAAAGAAAAGAAACCTTGACAGCTAGCATTGTACGCCATGTTTTTAATAAATATTGAATGTTTAATAATTATCATGCACTGGGAATTGTCGGAGTCGTTTGAACCTATACATTGATTTAAATATGCTCTAAGGTAGACTCAGATTTATGTAAGAATGTTCCATTTAAACAGGGTTAATGATCTCTGTGGAATTATGTACACTAAGAAAAACACAACAATTTCATACATATACTGACTTTGTGTGATTAATATCTCATCTAAAAATGGGAATGTACATGTTAATCAATCCACCTGGGAAGTTATGGGGAATGAATTAGGTTCCAACCGAGTTCCAGTGTGCAAGAAACCTGTCTTCTCAGCTTAAATTGATTTTCATGATTTGAGGTGCATTAAGCACTTTAGTGGTGCTTCTGCTATTATGAGAGAACCAACCAGCATTAGCAAATAATCTCTAGTTGCAACCACAGCTGGGAAAGCTCTGCAGCAACAGATATGTCAATAAAGATCTCATAGGTTATATGCTGCACCTCTACTAACCATTAGTTTGACCACACTAGGTTTGCTGTGAATGATTCTCAGCTCCACACCTTAGGAAGGGGCGAGGAAGTGCAATATGGACATGAGCATGTTACTGGGATTTAGAAACATAGAAACATAGAAAATAGGTGCAGGAGTAGGCCATTCGGCTCTTCGAGCCTGCACCGCCATTCAATATGATCATGGCTGATCATCCAACACAGTATCCTGTACCTGCCTTCTCTCCATACCCCCTGATCCCTTTAGCCACAAGGGCCACATCTAACTCCCTCTTAAATATAGCCAATGAACTGGCCTCAACTATCTTCTATGGCAGAGAGTTCCAGAGATTCACCACTCTCTGTGTGAAAAAAATTTATCTCATCTCGGTCCTAAAGGATTTCCCCTTTTATCCTTAAACTGTGACCCCTTGTCCTGGGTTTTTGCGAAATCACACAAACTAGGTTTATTACTGAAAAGCTTTTGTTTTTTGTGCTGTCCCGTCAAATCAAATCATACTATACATGAGTACAATCAAGCTGTACACAAGTACAACAGGTAGTGCAGAGAGAGAGAAAAATACCGGAGTGCAGAATAAGCATGACAACATTGTGACATCATAGTTACAGAGATAATGTCCCTTTGTCAAAAGAGCAAGAGTTGTGTGACAATTCGAAAGGGAGACTTCCACTGCATGCCCTGCAGAACCCAAGGCATTGTGGTGTTTGAGGTCTTCATTGACTGTATCTCAGTGCTTCTGCAAACATCTGGTTCCGACCTGAAATGTCACCCATTCCTTCTCTACTGAGATGCTGCTGGTCCCGCTGAGTTACTCCAGCATTTTGTGACTATCTTCGAGGTAATTCCCAGGTTAGAGGCAATGTTAATCTGCTGATTATCTTAACACCCACCAGTCGCATGCAGTTGGGCAGAGAATGAATTTAACAATGAATCCACTGGGAACTGAAGGGGCAGGAGCTCTTCAAGGTTCAGTGAAGTGGCGATAGGATTCAACATAATTCTCTCCAAAATTGGAGAGAAGGTTGCAAAAGAGAATTTTGTCCAACATATACTACATCGTATAACATAATAAGAACTAGTAATTATATGTTTAGGAAGGAACTGCAGATGCTGGATTATACCTAAGATAGACACAAAGTGCTGGAGAAACTCAACAGGTCAGGCAGCATCTCTGGAGAAAAAGGATGCGTGACCCGCTGAGTTAAGGGACTGTCCCACTGCAGCGACCTAATTCGCGAGTTTAGAAGAGTTTAGGAGAGTGTGAAAAAATGTCATGTTGAAGACCTCCTTCGACTATGTAGAAGACCTCCTTCGACTATGTTGAAGCTTCGACTAGCTTCGGGAAAATTGGACACCGAATAGTGGAGAGTGAAGACGACCTCCTTCGATCTCCTATGACCTCCCTTCGACTATGTTGAAGACTACCTTCGACTACCTTTGACCACCCTCGATTACCTACGAATAACATGCCGACCTACTACAACCTACTTTGACTAAACCTACGAGTAAAAAAAGTATTGATTATTTCCATGGCGACCTCTTTTTACTCGCGGGCATTTTTCACCATGTTGAAAAATACGCCGCGACCTAGCTGAGGCCTCGAGTACGTGAGGACTACTCTCAAGCATGAAGGAGAGTTACAAAGACCTCCTAGGACCTCGTGTCGACCATGCTGCGAGTATGAATCGAGGGCAAACTCGCCAGAACTCGTGGATTAGGTCGCCGCAGTGGGACAGCCCCTTAATCAGCACTTTGTGTCTATCCACTAGTAATTATATCATTGATTTAGTTTTATTGTTATATATAAAAATATATTAGTTAGAGAGTTTGTTTTACATGACGGTGAGGATATTTATATGGCTTCCTGTTCGTAAAACTTCAAATACCCCCTAAGGACAATATAGTTATGAAAGGAAAGAGATTTCTTGTCTCGGCTACTTATAATAAACTTTCCACATACTTACCTTGAAAAATACTGTTCAAAGCAATCATTTTGGTGTTCATTGATTGCCCTTGGTCAGTCACTCATTTTAAATGGCCAATCGATCATTTACGTATTATGCCTTTGCATCTGGAGACAATGGAATAGATCTAAAGTTTGTTAGATAATATGAAACAGGTGGTATTGATTTTCACTTCCATTGATGAACTCTCACAGGTTTTACATAATTGCACAAAGATCTGTTCCAATGTTTTATTTCTTGTCGGTATGGCAGGACATGTAATAAAGGAGAGAAGCACAGGGGAAAATAATGGTTAGATTGGTGGCTCTTTTACTCTCATGTATTATCATGTATACCAAGGTACAGTGAAATTATGTTTTTTGTATACGGATCAGTAAGATAATTGTCATACATAAGTACCATACCCAATTAAGCACCGAATATATAGAAACAGCACAGTGAGTAAAAGTAAAACTTTTACTCTTTACCTGAATTTCCAGATTGTAATTAAAAACATGTAGCACTGACCTGATGCAGGGATGTTCGTAGATGGTTTGATTAGCCAGTAAAAACTGGTGCGGACGTCACTCTAAGCGAATGAAATACAACCACTTGTATTTGAAGATAGACACAAAGTGCTGGAATAACTCAGCTGGTCAGGCAGAAACACTGGAGAAAAAGGATGGGTAATGTTTCGGGTCAGAAGTCACCCATCCTTTTTCTCCTGAGATGGTGCCTGACCCGTTGAGTTACTACAGCCCTTAGTGTCTATCTTCAGTATAAACCAGCATCTGCACTGCCTTCCTACAAACTTGTTTTTGATGCAGGCAGCTATTAACTTTGCACAGTCAATGTTTGCTAAGTATAGCCAATGCTAACTACAGTGTTCTCTGGTTTACTAACTCAGTAAGTGACCCTACCTTCTGACATTGGAGTCACTCAACGGGTCAGGCAGCATCTCGAGAGAACATGGATGAATGATGTTTCAGGACCCTTCTTCAAACTGATTGTGATGGGCGGGGGGAAAAGCTGGAAGAGAGGAGGGCAGGACAAAACTTGGGACATGATAAGTGGATACAGGTGTGAAATAAGAATAGAAGAGTTGCAAATTGTGAAGCCAGAAGAAGGAATGTAGATGGAAAGAGTGGGACAAGGGGAGAAATGGGTGCGAGTCTAGGTGGAGCACATGGAAGAGAGGGGGGGGAAAGGGAAGAAAGGGGGTGATGTTTGTCGTTTAGTCACCTAAAATGTGAGAGTACAATGTTCATTGAATTTTCCACTTTTAGGTAGTTAACCTACAGACCCCCCCCCCCCCACCCAAATTTTGTGCACTTGCACCCATTTCTATCCTTGTCCCTCTCTTACACCTAAATTCCTTCCACTGGCTCCACAGTTCGCACCTTGTCTATCCTTATCTTACACCTTTTCCTTTTTATTTCTGGCCTTTATACAACCATCTGCCTATCAACCCCCCACCCCTCACCTGTATCCACCTATCACTCACCAGTCATACCAGCAAAGCCCCTCACCACCCTCTCTTATTTTCCATGCTGTTTGAGAGGCCTGGTTGAGAGAAATTGAAAGTTTAGGGAGGTGAGAGTAAGACCCCTTCAAATCCACAAAAGCTTCCCTAAATGCATGAGAGGAATAGATTGGGTAGTTGCACAGATTCTCTTGCCCAAAGTAGGGGAATCGAGGACCAGAGGACATAGGTTCAAGGTGAAGAGGAAAAGATTTAATAGGAATCTGATGGGTAACTTTTTCACACAAAAGGTAGTGGGTGTATGGAACAAGCTGCCAGACGAGATAGTTGAGGCTGAGACTATCCCAAGAAACAGTTAGACTGGTACATGGATAGGACAGATTTGGAGGGATATGAACCAAGGGCAGGCTGATGGGACTAGTTTAGCTGGGACATGTGGCCGGTGTAGGTAAGTTCGGCCGAAGGGCCTGTTTCCACACTGTACCACTCTATAACTCTAAACTCCAATCATGAATCTGCCAACAACATTTAGCAATCAAATAATTAATCTCAAAATCGCTGGACTACAAGAAACTCCACCCTCAGATTTCAGTAGGAATGCACTGTGAACTATTCAAACATAACTGATACATTGACTGAACAGCAGTATGTCTCTCTCTTGCACACTTCCCTGTCTCTTGCAGGATGGGCATTCAGCAAGGAACAACAACATTGAAGCAGCAGGCTCCTATAACAGACACAGCACTCATCATAAGTTTATTGACGTATGCACGTAAAGGGAAGTACAGCTACAAGAAAACTATTGCTTACAGCATCACAGATATGAGAAGCGCTCAGCTATTAACAGGGTGATGCCTAAAATAAACAATAACAATGTCCTCACAACCAAAACGTTTCATTGCATTCCAATTTATCCCCATAATACAATCTGTTCTGATTTAAAATGGGGAACTGACAGCGGCAGTTAAATCTTTCTTTCCCCAGCAACTCCATTCACTCACATTTCTCACCATATGCACCTGTGTTGTTTTAAATGGTTAGCAACTCAAACAAAGTCAGACATCAGTAGAGGAGAATAAAGGGCCTGTCCCACTTACGTGTCCTTAGCATGCAAATTACGTAACCTCGTGGTCGCGTTGAGGCGCACGGTGATCGTATGGCCGCGCGGGTCCGGTCATACTGAGGAACGCGGAGGGGTATGTAGTTGTGCGCGACGTCGCGCAGGGCTCCAAAATTTTAGTAGCAAACTAAATCTTTGTGCGCCAACGGCATGTCGCGTAACTGATGCGATGCAACGTCTCACCTGCAACAGCAGCAGAAGCAGGAAAACAATCGCCGAGCTCGGCCTGGGGCTCACGGCCGTTGCGGTCCTGATTCGCCCCCACTTCTACTCCCAGAGCGGGGCCAATTGAAGATAGACACAAAATGCAGGAGTAACTCAGCGGGACCGGCAGCATCTCTGGAGAGAAGCAATGGTGACGTTTTGGGCTGAGACCCTTCTTTCAGACTGAAGTAGAGTCTCGACACGAAACGTCACCCATTGCTTCTCTCCAGAGATGCTGCCGGTCCCGCTGAGTTACTCCGGCATTTCATGTCCATCTTCAAATGACGTCACGCGCTCCAGACGGCTGTGCGGTCGAATGAAGTCGCTCGCGACCTTCGCGGGACTGTCGCGGCTCAACGCGACCGCGAGGTTGCGTAATTTGCGTGCCAAGGACACGCAAGTGGGACAGGCCCTTTAGGAGCATGAAGGTGAATATGATTCAGACATTGCAAATGGTGCCATGGAGTAGTGGCCACACTCTGGCAAGAATTGCAGGGCTTTACAAGAGTTTTTGGGACAGTGGGGTCATTTTGCGAGAATGCCAATAAGTGTTCTTGTGCATTTTACTTTCAAAAGTTGCATTTGTCGAATTTACTTTCTCCATATTACCAAGGTTACATATCAGAGTCACGGACCATGTCTTTAGTTAATAAATCCTGGTCATCTAATGGGCACTTATACATGCGGTATGATTTAACAGAAATTGGTGAATCTCTGCGCACTATATCCCAGAGGGTGGCGGAGACTGGATCATTGTGGGTATTTAAAGTCGAATTAGATACATTTTTGAGAGATCAGGGAATTGAAGGTGTGTAGGAACTCAGCGGGACAGGCAGTATCCCTGGAGAGAAGGAATAGGTGACATTTCGGGTGGAGACCCGAAGTCTGAAGAAGGGTCTCACCTGATTTAGAGTCTATCTAGGGAATTGAGGATGGTGGGATCTCGTACAATAGAGGAAATGTCTGGTTTGGAGCATCCATGACCATGTTGAGGGGCAGAGCTGGTTTGAGGGGTTGCATGGCCTACTCCTGTTCCTTACTTCACCAAGTTGTCATGCAGCGAGGAAAGGTTACAGCAAGAGCACTCTGCACAATCTTCACAAAGCTGAGCGCTCCTTTCTACATTTCTGCCTCTCATTGTGTAAGTGCCAGTGTCCTCCTTTCAGGTCAGTGGACAGATAACTGTGAGGCTCTGGAAATATATCCAGAGCGAGTGGGTTGCTGAGCACTCCCAGCTCAACGTAGCTCAGATCGTTGTGGCTCGGGGATGGGTTGTGGGTGGTGTTGGGAGAGATGGGTGTGAAAATGCCGCTCAATGTCCTGTAACCGCTGGCAAATCCATCTCCATCCATCCTGTCAAACGTTTGGCGGCTAGGACTTTATTCCTGGGAATGCAGGAGGCAGAGGGGTGATTTTATAGAGGCGTATAAAATCCTGAGGGGAATAGTTAGGGCAAATACACAAAGTCTTTTACCCAGAAATGTGGAATCAAGAACCAGAGGTCATAGGTTTAAGGTGAGAGAGGCAAAATTTATAACAACTGAGGAGCATCTTTTTGCCTCAGTGGTTTATGGGTATATAAAATGAGCTTTCAGAAGAGGTAGTTGATGTAGGTACTATAACAGCATTTAAAAGGCACTTGGAAAGTGACATGGCTAGGAATGGTTTCGAACGATATGGGTCAAATGTGGCAAATTAGACTAACTTTGATGGGGCATTATGGTCGGCATAGATGATTGGGCCGAAGGGCCTGTTTCCATGCTGCGTGATTCTCTGACACTAAGCTGTGTGTCAGAGAACTCCAACATCTCACAGGCTTCTTGCAACTTTGACAGGAAGCACCAAGTGTGAACCTGTGGGCAGAAACACCAGTGTTTTGGATGCACAATTTCTAACACAGGTTCATGGTGCTTTAGCCTATTCTCCCAGTGGGCGGAACTCATGACTGTACGTGACTGCAGAATCCATCTTGTACAAGACACTAGTCACAGTCAATGTAAGATAATGCCTGGATTGTGAACTACAGAGGTTGCCAGGCAACATAAATGACTTTCATTGCTGGTGCATATGATGATAAACTAATCTGATTTCACAAGTTCACAAGTTATAGGAGTAGAATTAGGCCATTCAGCCCAACTCACAAAAAATAATAAACTAACAGACAGGAAGCAAAGAGTAGGAGTAAACGGGTCCTTTTCACAATGGCATGCAGTGACTAGTGGGGTACCGCAAGGCTCTGTGCTGGGACCCCAGCTATTTACAATATATATCAATGATTTGGATGAGGGAATTGAATGCAACATCTCCAAGTTTGCGGATGACACGAAGCTGGTGGGCTGTGAGCTTTGGAAGCTGGGGTTAGCTGTGAGGAGGATGCTAGGAGGCTGCAAGGTGACTTGGATAGGTTGGGTGAGTGGGTAAATGCATGGCAGATGCAGTATAGTATGGATAAATGTGAGGTTGTCCACTTTGGTGGCAATAACAGGAAAGTAGACTATTATCTGAATGGTGGCCGATTAGGAAAAGGGGAGGTGCAACGAGACCTGGGTGTCATGGTACACCAGTCATTGAAAGTAGGCATGCAGGTGCAGCAGGCAGTGAAGAAAGCAAATGGTATGTTAGCATTCATAGCAAAAGGATTTGAGTATAGGAGCAGGGAGGTTCTACTGCAGTTGTACAGAGCCTTGGTGAGACCACACCTGGAGTATTGTGTACAGTTTTGGTCTCCTAATCTGAGGAAAGACATTATTGCCATAGAGGGAGTACAGAGAAGGTTTACCAAACTGATTCCTGGGATGGCAGGACTTTCATATGAAAAAAGACTGGATAGACTCGGCTTGTACTCGCTAGAATTTAGAAGATTGAGAGGGGATCTTATAGAAACGTACACATTCTTAAGGGGTTGGACAGGCTAGATGCAAGAAGATTGTTTCAGATGTTGGAGAAGTCCAGAACAAGGGGTCACAGTTTAAGGATAAGGGGGAAGTCTTTTAGGTCCGAAATGAGACTTTTTTTTTCACACAGAGAGTGGTGAATCTGTGGAATTCTCTGCCACAGAAAGTAGTTGAGGCCAGTTAATTGGCTATATTTAAGAAGGAGTTAGATGTGGCCCTTGTGGCTAAAGGGATCAGGGGGTATGGAGAGAAGGCAGGTACAGGATACTGAGTTGGATGATCAGCCATGATCATATTGAACGGCGGTGCAGGCTCGAAGGGCCGAATGGCCTACTCCTGCACCTATTTTCTATGTTTCTATGTTTCTATGTTTCTAACACTGTCTTTCATTTGCAGTATTTATATTTCAATGACAGGAGATGTAAAAGAGTTTTGTGTTGTGTTTGTGCTGTAACATCTTTCAAATATACACTAATTGCTGGATAAAATGTATTGTAAAATTATGGGTGGATTCTTTACAATGGTCTGTCCAATACTTTTCCAACACACATTCCCAAAGTCATTGCTCCATTTATAAAACTTGAAAATACCTAGCCAGGTTGAAAGACAACTTGTTGTGAAGCCAGGTAAATTGGAATTCTTTGGAAGTAACAGTCCCATTTGTTCCAGAGTCACGCCCGTAGCTACAGATTTACAGATCGCATATCTACATATCTGTGCTTCATTTAAGCTCATACTTATTATTAACTGCTGGAATTTAAATGTGTGTTCAGATGTAGAAATGCTGGCAACTCTCCCTTCCTTCAGACCAAGTCACTTAACACAATCATAGTAAATCCAGCATTTATATCAAGAGGATTGGAATTTAAAAAAAACCAGAGATGTAATGCTGAGGCTCTATAAGGGGCTGATCAGGTCGCAAATGGAGAACTGTGAGCAAATTTGGGCCCCATATCTGAGGTAGGATATGCTGGCTCTGGAGAAGGTCCAGAGGAGATTTACAAGAATGATTCCAGGAATGCGTGGGTTAGCATATGATGAGCGTTTGACAGCACTGAGCTTGTACTCGCTGGAGTTTAGAAGGTTGAGAAGGTATGCCTTACAGAATAATGAAAGGCATAGATAGAATCATAATCATAAATCATTGTCTTCTTCTTCTTGCATATGGCGTGCACAGCCTAAAGTTGTAGGACAACTTGTTCTATTTGATCTTATTTGATTGTGCATGCCGGGTTGATTGCATTCGTCGAAACAGGGTGGAACACGTGAAGGTTGTAATCTTCCACCCCATCATAGTAATCATAATCATAATCATAATCGTAATCTATTAGACAAGTATGTTTTGCAACATACGAGGAAGCAAAACCGAAAAAGCAACAAGTCACACAACTACATAAAAAATTGACATAAACATCCACCACAGCGGCTCATCCACATTCCCCACTGTGATGGAAGACAATAAAGTCTTATCTTCTTTCCTCCTCTCCTCCTTCGGTCGGTGGAGTTGAACCATCCGCAGCTGGCGATCGAGCTCTCACATCGGGGCAGTCTAAGCTCTCACATCGGGACGGTCAAAACTCCTGCGACAAGTAGTCCCCGAAGTCGGACCCTAACCAGGGACAGCGAGCTTCACGATGTTAAAGTCTACAGCTCCCGCAGGTTGGAGCACCAAAGGTCGACCCCTGGCAAAGGGATCGCCCGATCCAAGATGCTAAAGCCTGCAGGCTTCGTGGTTTTGGAGCTCTAGAAGTCCCAAACAAGTGGCCGCCAATCTCCACGATGTTAGGATGCTGTGCGTTTAATTTATATTCACCATTCAAATATAGCAATCATTTACTGTTTGAACCACATCAGTGACAGTCATAAAACTCAGAGCAAATATGGACAGTAGGCATTGAATAGTTAACACATGTTCATCTGCCATTTCCTGAAGTTGCTGTATCATTTGCATGAAAAAAAACCAGACAACACCATTATTCTTATTGTAGATTAGACAACAAAATTTGAAATGGTAATAATTTAATTTAAATTATCACTTGCAAAATTTATTGAACCTTTTTCGGACTAAAACTAAGCTGAGAAAAACGCTTTTTAATTTCCATGAAAATCTTAGACTGTTGGCTGTTAGCTGCAGAATAATGAATGGACAAAACTTATTTGAATTCTCTCAGATATTTACCAGCAGTAAGAGAAATATCTGCAATATATGTCACAATTTTCAACACACCTCCAGTGACCTGTTACACATACTCGGTTCAGATGCACGCACTTGTGGAATTCTTTGGTTTGGTGATGCTCAAACACTATAGACCCATTGACATCCTCCAGCGTTGCCCCAGCCTGAATCCTGTCAGATTTATGGTACATGTTGGCATTAGAGGATTTTAGAGAACTTGGGATACTTTTGAATTTGACTGTTGACCAACACCTTGTGGAGAGATGTACCAATTCTGCCCTTGGTAAATCAGCCACTCATTTCACATCAAACTTTCAGGTAGATTAATCTGAAGGAGTGGACCCTATGGTTCCAGTGTCTATGTGAAGTTGGCTTGTATAGTAGACATAGAAACATAGAAAATAGGTGGAGTAGGCCATTCGGCCCTTCGAGCCAGCATCGCCATTGAAAATTATCATAGCTGATCATCCTAAATTAGTGCTCTGTTCCTGCTTTCTCGCCATATCCCTTGATTCCTTTAGCCCTGAGAACTATATCTAACTCTCTCTAAAAACATGGTGAATTGGCCTCCACTGCCTTCTGTGGCAGAGAATTCCACAGATTCACAACTCTCTGGGTGAAAAAAAATGTCCTCATGTCAGTCCGAAATGGCCTACCCTTTATTCTTAAAATGCGACCCCTGGTTCTGGATTCCCCAAACATCGGGAATATTTTTCCTGCAGCTATGGAAGCATTTTTCCTGCAACACCGGGAACATTTTTCCTGCATATTTTTTAGCCATATCTCAGTGAAGCCAGACATTGGTGATTGAATTCACCTTTGCCTTCAGTGTATCAGCTAAATCCTTTCCATAGAAAAGTGTTCAAATCTCTTACCTGCTACAGAGCCTGTGGTCTAGCAGGAAGCAGTGATCCCTGCACTTCTAAATCGTGGGCTACCCAAAAACAAGTACTTCAAAACGCTGGTGAGAAATCACCAATACTGTTTCCACAAAACCTCCTGAATCTACCAGCAACTAACAACAAGTGAACTAACAACAGCATCCTCTACAGGCCATCTTTCCTAGTGTACATTTACAGGACTGAAAACCAATTGCATGGGGATCATTCACATGCTTGAGACTAAATTTCCTGCTCTACCCCCCCCCCCCCCCCCCCCCCCCCCCCCGGATTACCGGTCGCTGTTCATGTCAGGTGTGAGGTAGTAAGAATCACCTTCTTTCTTTTAACAAAATGCTAATGGCAAGGACATACTGTAGCTTGCAGATCTATGCTCAAAAGCTAGGCTTGTCTTTACAAACCACTGCCGCTGGTGCCTTTGAGCAGGATAAGTATTCTCTATCAGTGCTTAGCAACCACACTTTAATTGTTCATGGGAAAGTTCTGATTTAACTCTGGCGCTACTGCAAAGTTGTTATTTTTCATGGGCACGTGTGCATTTTGAAGTGACCTCCTGAATTGTCTTGCCTTCAATAACTCGTTTTTATTTGAATGATATTTAAATCTAGTGCACTTCCACCAATGTTCACTGGAATTCCCATACTGTCATTTTATAAGCTTTCATCAATGGGGGAACAAAAATAACATTTCAAACAATATATACTGGACTGTTGCAGTATGAAAGACTATCCAACATGAAAATATTTCCATTGATATATAAGTAACTTTCTCATTGTAACCATTTTAATGCATTGTTAACTAATGACCGTTGGTGAGAGTGTAATAAACAGTCTAATCACCGCATGGAAGAACACATTTCTATCTATACTTAAACTCTGATCTTGGATGTGTGTGTATTTGTGTGTGTGTGTGATGTTCGTGTGCGTTTCACATCTCCTCGAAAACACGACGTGCTAACGGAGACATTTTTACATATTCCGAGAGAGATTTATGCCATGATGTCAAAATTTGCCTTATCTGAAAATTTCATGCATTATTTCTCGAGTTATTCATGAAAATGTTCACAAATCTCAAATCTTAGATAATAAATGAGATGGTCTCGCTGATGACGTCACAATGGATCTGACTGCCTGCCTCTGCTCCCGCTGCGAGTGACGTCACCCCTGTTCTGTCTTCTGTACTTCCTAACTTTTGCTTCTTTACATTCGTCACTTAGCGTTTTTAAACTGCTGCTCAGGTCATGCTGCGCTCTCCGCTGGGCTCCTTGAAGTTCTAGAACATGGCGGCAGTGGTCGCAGCACGATGGGAAGGTGGCCGTGGCGGCCATTACTCCCTCTGGGAGAGGCCGTCTATGGAGACCTGCATTTCCTCCGTCCATTGCAGGGACTCGGGGAATCTTGATGCCTTTTCCCCGCTGGTGATCCCGATCTCACCTGGTGATCTCTGGCCGTCACGGGGGACGACCTCCTCTCCATCTCCCCATCATGATCGTCTGTCACGCGGGTGGGTGGGCTTCCCCTTGCTGAACCCACGATTGGTCGGCCCTCTGCTGCTTTTGACCATCCTCAGATAGCGCCCGCCCATGGCCTCCCTCGAGTCTCTGCCGCCCGCTCACTGTGGGCCCAGTAGCCCGCTCGCCGTGGACCCCGCAGCTCGCTCGCGTCGCTGCGCGCTCTGCCTGCCCGGCTCCCCTCCTCCTCCCTCCCCCCCTCTTCCTCTCCCCCTCCTCCTCTCCCCTTTCTCTCCCCCTCTCTATCCCCCTCTCTATCCCCCTCTCGCCCCTTCTCTCGCCCCCTTCTCTCTCCCCCCTCTCTCTGCCCCCTCTCTCTGCCCCCCCCCTCTCTCTCGCCCCATCCCCCCTCACTCTCCCCCTCTCTCTCGCCCCATCCCCCCTCACTCTCCCCCTCCCCCTTCACTCTCCCCCGCTCCCCACCTCTCTCTCCCCCTCTCCCCCTCTCTCTCCCCCCTCTTTCTCACCCCCCCACTCTCTCTCCCTTTTCTCTCCCCCATCTCCAGCCCCTCTCTCTCTCTCCCCTCTCCCCCCCTCTCTTTCCCCATGCCCTCCTCTCTCTCACCCCCCCTCTCTCTCCCCCCTCCCCCATCCCCCCTCCCTCTCCCCCCCCTCTCTCTCCTCCCTCCCCCCTCCTGTGTGTGTGTGTGGGGGGTGGTTAGTGTGTGTGTGATGCCGCAGCCCCCCCCCCTCCCCCCGCACAACCCACTTGGTCTAGTTAAATATAAAAAGCTATACTTTAATACAATGTGGCTCATTCTATGGTCTCCAATAAAAAATACACCAAAACAACAATCGTTAAGTTTCAGATGTTCAATTTTTACATTGGCAGTACAGTAGATGGACCTTCATCAACACCAGTGCAGGTCTATTATCATAACCGATGTCATTTTAGTAATATACGGTTAAGTATTAAATTGCACTGAACAGCAGCCAAGGTCAGGATCAAACCCCAGTCTCTGCCGCTGTGAGGCAGCAGCTCCAACAGCTGTGCCACTGTGCCGCCACTGTGCCGCCACTGCACTGTGCCGCCACTGTGCTGCCACTGTGCTGCCACTGTGCCGCCACTGTGGTTAATTGACCTGGGTTTGTATTTGTCTGCTTTTGAGGTGCAAACCAATTAAACACCTTTTTTCTTTAAAGGGACAGTCAGCCGATATTAGACGGTTGTATAAGTAGCATTGCACCTATGGCATGTTAAGTTAACATTAAGTGGCACAAGAATGTGGTGGATGTGTAGAGATTGAGGAGGCAAGTTAAGGGATAAAGACTTTTTCAATGTATTTAATCTTAGTTGGCCACCCAGTTGGACACTGTGGTGTAATTGAATCTCACCCCCTTTGGCCATTAACAAAAATCCTCTTTCTTCACCTTTATTTTCCAAAACCAAGAGTAGAGGGATGAACATCTGCGGTGTTGCATTTGAATGCAACTAATTGCAGAAGGGTTGAACTTCAATGAGTTTTATAGGCTTGGTGCACACCAAACATACATTAAGTATACTATAAACATATTCCAACATACATTAAGTATACTGCCAGGAATTGGATGGAAAGAGACAATTGTTGTTAATGAACTGCTGTTAATTGTTCCTACATTACTCACAGAGATTAAATTTAGTTTAGGAAGGAGCTACAGATGCTGGTTTACAACAAATATAGACACAAATTGCTGGACTAACTCGGCGGGAGCGGCAGCATCTCTGGAGAGAAGGAATGGGTGACATTTCGTGTCGAGACCCTTCGTCAGACTGTAGTTTAGTTTAGAGATATAGCGTAGAAATAGGCCCTTCGGCCGACTAGTGATCCCTGCACACTAGCACCATCCTACACACATTAGGGACAATTTACAATTATACCAAGTCAATTAGCAGACAAACCTGCATGTATTTGGAGTGTGGGAGAACACCGGAGCACCTGGAGAAAACTCACGTAAGTCTTGGGGAGAACATACAAACTCCATATAGAGAAGCACCCATGGATAGGATCAAACCCGGGTCTCTGGCACTGTAAGGCAGCAGCTCTGCTGAAATCTTAAACAATAAATAATGCAAGGTTTGTATAAACAATTTGGTCTGAAGAAGTTTTCTCGTCCCGACACGTCACACATTCCTTCCCTCCTGAGATGCTGCCTGTCCCGCTGAATTACTCCAGCTTTTTGTGTCTATCTTGGATCTAAGTGAACTGTCTGCTAAAGCAGCAGCATTTTCATCTTGTGAATCACCTACACACCAGCAGCAATGTCATTCAGAGCCTTCCACATTCAAATTATGGAATCCAATACATTCAATATGTCCAAAGTTGGATTTTGAGCAAAAATACTGCAAGAGACAAACAATGCCAACTAAATAGTAAAAACTTAAATACTGTAGCATTATATGTTGTGCAAACACTTGGAGAAAACATACGGTTTACCCATCAACAAAAGCTTTCAATAAAACCGATTGCCAGACTGTGAGTGGACACACCAGCGGCTTATGAAGAAGGTGTATCTCCCCTCAATCATCAAAGTAGTTGTATTTTAGTACTACATCGGCCAACACAATTGGAACTGAATAGATCTTTCAAAACCTACCTCAAGGTGAATCAAAGAGAAGGGGTTTTGAGGAAAGAATTTCTGACAACAGAACTGTGATGTGTCAGGTCAGTGTGATGGCTGTGAATGGATCCCAGGGTTTGAAAGCTGGAAACAGACATTGGAGTAAACTGCAGATGAGGTGTGACACAAGTGGATATGATGTATTTTCAGATTTTTAGAAGGCTTTTGACAAAATTCCATCCAGATAGTTGGTCATCAATGTTAGATCAGATGAAAATCCAGGTAGCATTCTGACCTGCACAGAGGTTTATTTACTGGCCGTAAAGCAAAGGATAGGATCCTTCCGAGACTGGTGGACTGTGGCTAGTGGTGCCACAAGATGTTAGTGTTCCAGATATTTACAGTCTATCTCAACGACATGGCTGAATGGACCAAATGTTACGTTTCTGTGTTTGTTGATGATGATTAGGGTGGCACAGTAGCACAGCACTGAAGTTGCTGCCTCACTGTGCCAGAGATCCTGACAATGGGTGCTGTCTGCACGGAGTTTGCACGTTCTCCCTGTGACCGCGTGGGGTTTCTCCGGGTACTCTGGTTTCCTCTCACACTCCAAAGATCTGTAGGTTTGTCAATTAATTGGCTTCTGTAAATTGTCCCTAGAGTGTAGGATAGAACTAGTATATGGGTGATTGCTGGTCGGCGCGCACTTGGTGGGCTGAAGGGCCTGTTTCCACGCTGTATCTCTAAACTAAAGAAACCAAGTGCTCCTGTGGTGACGGCCTGTTGTTGAAATCCATTGAGGACAATGAGGGATGGAGTTGAAGATAGATTTTCTCTCAAAATGACAAAATATATTTTCTGTAATATACATAAGATTGCAAGATAAATGTGCCATTCGATCTTCACAACTCGATAATTTTTTTATTTTAATGTTTTAAGCATAACTGAACCTTTGCTAATCATGGAATTCAAAAATATTACAGGCCACCATTTTACTGTTTCAGCATTTTCACGTGTGTCCAGGAATTTCCTTTTAGCTGATATCAGTCAAAACATAAAAATATTATTTAGGCCATTTTAACAGACAACAGCTTACAAATAAAAAGGATAGCTATTGGAATGTGAGAATCGTAAAAATCAATAGCACACAAAAAGCTCTTAGGATTTTCAAGGTTACGTTGGATTGTAAAGTATCTGTTCCTTGGTTGCCGCCTAATGCTTGAAAAATTTGGTGTGACGTTTGCTTACATACTATCAACAAGTAGTATGCAGGACAAGATCTTGTCGGCACTGTCAATAACATCCACCCGTTCATTGCTTGGTTGGCAACAATGCTGCCATGTGCTCCTGTGTTCCACCAGGGCTGAGAACCAAGATCGGATAGTTAAGCCCCTGTCCCACTCTCACGACCTAATTGGCGATCTCTGCCGTGTTTGTCCTTGACTCATACTCGCAGCATAGTCACCACAAGGTCGTAGGAGGTTGTAGGAGGTCGTAGGAGGTTGTAGGAGGTCGTAGGAGGTTGTAGGAGGTTGTAGGAGGTCTCATGTTCATGAGTGGCCTCAAGTAGGTCGCGCCGTTTTTTCCAGCCTGATGAAAAATGTCCACGAGTAAAAAAAAGGTCGGCATGGAAAAAGTGGATACGTTTTACTCGTAGGTAGGTCGTAGGTAGGTCATAGTAGGTCGTGATGGTAGTCGTAGGTAGTCGTAGGTCAGTAACTGGCCCGAGAGAAAAATGCAAACATAACATCATTTTATCATGTGATCATTTTTCACTCGTAGCTAGTCGTAGTTGGTCTTGGAAGACTGAGGTCAAGGGGGGTCGTAGGAGGTCTGTTACTTAGGCGAATCAACACGACCTCGACATTTTTTTCAACTCGCCTAGGGTCTTCTAAACTCGTGGATTAGGTCGGCCAAGTGGGACAGGCCCTTTACTTTGTGGCAGGGGTTATGGATTTTTGTTTGTTCCTGTGGTGCTGAACTTTGCACAAATGCCCAAGAAGCCTGTAGGATAAACCATTTTAAATGTGACACTGCAAAGAACATTTCTGTCATCCTCATGTGATGGCACTGCAACCCTGAAACTCCACCAATTTAAGAAACAGGCTGTGCCATTGCACATCCGATGAGAAGCTGGACAGCCTCACAGATCCAGGGACCTAGGTTCAATCCTGCCCTCTGGTGCTGGCTGTGTGAAGTCTGCATGTTCTCTCTCTGACTAGGATTTCTTTTCAGGTCCTACAATTTCTTCCCACATCCCTGACATGTTACTAAGTTAATTGACCACTGTAATTTATCCCTTATGGGCCTGTCCCACTTAGGTGACTTTTTAGGCGACTGCAGGAGACTATGCAATCGCCACATGGCCGGCACATGTTCGCGGGTGGTTGCCGGGGAGTCGCCTTCATGGTTGTGAGGAGTTCCCGCATTCTGGGAACTAGTCGCGGCCTCATTATGGTTGCCGCAAATTTTTCAACATGTTGAAAAATTAGCGGCGACCAGAATGAAGCCGCAATGGAGAGTAGCAAGAATTCTCGTGCCGTAGGTGGGTCGTCAGGAGGTCCTAGTGGGTTGCCAGGAGGTTGAAAGTTCTCACAGGTTCTTGAAGGTTGAGGCCGGTGCTGACCGGTGAATTTCATTGGCTCATTGGGGGAAAAAAAGTAAGCAATAGTTTTCAGAACCAAGGATAACCTCCACTGAGCTTCACAGCCATGTCTCTGGCTTCTTAAAAGTTGTCTTCACTCTTTCCCCCCCCTTCTCCTCCCCCCTCTCTCCCCTCTCCCCCTTTCCCCCCTCTCCCCACTTTTTTAAACGACTTACCGTACACTGTGCTTTAGCCGTCTTAATTACAGCGCCAACCTTCCTGTTCATCGTGGTGTGTGTCTGTATCACCTTGACTTTGCACCATGTGAATTTCACTCAGACAGCGCTCCCCCCACTTGCCCTGTCCCCCGCCTGCATAACGGGCTGGTGAAGGAAGCGATATGTGTGTGTGTGTGTGTTTGTGTGTGTTCCACTCTGACAGTCGCCATTCCAGTTGCCGGTTTTTCATGCGACTGAAAGTCGCCTAAGTGGGACAGGCCCATTTGTGCAGATAAAGAAACAAAGAGGAGTTGATGGGCATGTGTGAAGGAATATGTTGTAAGGGTACCAAGAAATAAGAAGAGTAAGACAACTAATACATTTATAAATGATGGAAGCAGAATTAGGTTATTTGGCCCATCAAGTCCATTCCGCCATTCAACCATGGCTGATCTTTTTCAGGAGACTGAAGAAGGTCCATCTGTCTCCTCAGATCCTGGTGAACTTCTACCGCTGCACCATCGAGAGCATCCTTACCAACTGCATCACAGTATGGTATGGCAACTGCTCTGTCTCCGACCGGAAGGCATTGCAGAGGGTGGTGAAAATTGCCCAACGCATCACCGGTTCCTCGCTCCCCTCCATTGAGTCTGTCCAAAGCAAGCGTGGTCTGCGGAGGGCGCTCAGCATCGCCAAGGACTGCTCTCACCCCAACCATGGACTGTTTACCCTCCTACCATCCGGGAGGCGCTACAGGTCTCTCCGTTGCAGAACCAGCAGGTCCAGGAACAGCTTCTTCCCGGCGGCTGTCACTCTACTCAACAACGTACCTCGGTGACTGCCAATCACCCCCCCACCCCCCGGACACTTATTATCACTTATTATTATTTATTCAAATCATTTGCTATGTCGCTCTTCCAGGGAGATGCTAAATGCATTTCGTTGTCTCTGTACTGTACACTGACAATGACAATTAAAATTGAATCTGAATCTATCTTCAACTCCATCCCTCAACCCTATTCTCCTGTCTTCTCCCCATAACCCTAATAACAATATATTTGCTTCCTGGGAACTGGCAGGAAGCCAATACGTCAACATTCTTCTTTCTGGGTTATTATCATTTACACATTTTTGTTGTGTGTCTTTTTCAATGGTTTCCTTTATTATCACGTGTACCATGGAACTACGAAATTCTTTTATTTTGCATGCAGATCAGGAGATTATTGCCATATGTAAATACAATAAGTACATAATACATAGAAACAGCCCGCTGAGTCTATATGCAATAGTCGCCAGGTTTGTGCGCCATTTCACAGTCTTATTTACAGCTGGCCATAAGGGCCTGTTGCAGTTGCAGTTCCCGCCTCCCTGATCATGCGCGACCCATTGTTGCTCTCCTTGCTGGGCTTGAAACATCAGCATCCAGCAGAGAGGGCTTAGCCCTACATTGCCATGAAACCTTCCATTATACACTCCGACCAAAACCGAGTATCCATCCTAAACGCAAGGAACCAATCTTCATCAAGAATAGTGGACCTCAGTTTCCAGTGCACTCGCCTGTCATGTGTCAATAACTGGAGATCATTGCTAAGTGATTTCCTCCCTCTTTACTCAGTCCCATTTGTCCTGCGAGGGTCAGATGTAAGATCTTCCCCTTGCAAGCGAACATGGGCCATGCCAGAAGATACCGTATTAGCCAGAAAGGTTTGGCTTCTTCCATTAGTCTTCCGCTAGTGTGTGGATAAAGACCAGAGCTCCACTGTATTTTAAGACTATTGTGATTCTGTCATATTTTGGCAGATATATAGCCATATTTCTCCTTATTAACTTAGATCAGTAACCACCATACCTCTATTATAAAATATTTTCAGTTTTCTAGGAAACTGCAAACGAGACAAGTGCATGGCTTCAACGCCTGGTATTTTATGAAGATTCCTTATAGACTGACATGGCATGCCCTCTACTGGTGATATAATGAATAACACTAACTTCAGGAAGCCTCAGAATAATATGGATAAGCTAAGCACACAATTGCCATCTTCGTGGAAAATCAACAATTTTTTATAACAGGTATTGAATAAATGTCAGGTGGTACACAAATATGCTGGAGAAACTCAGTGGGTGCAGCAGCATCTATGGAGCGAAGGAAATAGGCAACATTTCGGGCCGAAACCCTTTCTTCAGACGAGAAGGTTGGCGGAAGAAGCAGATAAGCTTCGTAGTCTTTTCCAATAAAACAATATTTTGTTTGATTAGTAGAGACAAGGAACTGCAAATAATGGTTTACACAGGTTTACCCTTCTGAAGAGGGTTTACTGAAGAAGGGTCCTGACCCTCACCTATCCATGCTCTCCAGACATGCTGCCTGACCCACTGAATGACTCCAGCAATTGGTGTCCATATGATTGATTATGATGGATATTTATATTAAGTTGTGAGAAACAATCTCCTGATAATGTGATCATGGAATTGTTAATTGACGCGGGTTCAGAATATTCAAATCCTTAAAAATAATTTTGATTCCAGTTAACAGCAAATAAAATTAGATCATCGGTAACAGCTGGAGGATTTTAATGATTCATTTATTTGCAGTATTTTTTTCCAGTCAAGTGAAGTCATATTTATTGTCAAATATGTCACAGCTACAATAAAAATATCTTGCTTGCAGCAGCATCACAGGCACATAGTCTCAAACCATTTACAAAAAAACAAATCATACATAAATTAGACATCAATTACACATAATTCCTCAGAAGGCTCAAATCCTTCAATGTGTGTAATGCTATGCTGCACATGTTTTACAACACAGTGGTTGCAAGCGTTATTTTCTACGCTGTTGTCTGCTGGGGCAACAGCATTAGTGCAAAAAACAATAGGAAGCTGGTCAAACTGGTTAATCGAGCTAGCTCAGTGCTGGAGGGGAGAGTAGACTCTGGGATGGAGGTGCTTGAGAGGCGTATGAGGCACAAGGTGCAGGTCATCCTGAAAAACCCCGGGCATCCCCTCCATTTAATTCTGGAGAGTCAAAAGAGCACTCGGAACAACAACCGGCTCCTCTCCCTGCCCTGTAGAACGGAGCGGTTCAGGAGATCCTTCACCCCTGCAGCCATTAGATTTTATAATTTGGACCGCTAGGCTGTAGGGGGATGTATTTTGCAATTACTAATTTTTAACTGTTAATTATTGGTCTTTTTAAGTATTTATTGCTCTCAGGTAGTGTCCACATTGTATTCTATGTATTTTCTGTCTGCGTTCGTTTTGAATCTGTGGGTTTGTTGGTTGGGAGCTTCTGGACATCTGAATTTCCCTGAGGGGATCAATAAAGTATTTATTATTATTATTATAAATGCTGTAAGACATTAAAAATAAATAAAATAGACTGCAAAGGAAAACAAAAAAGAACAGTGCTGGAGAGAGGCAACATTTTATAGGCAACATTAAGGAGAACACTTGTTTCTTCACATACTAACCATTTTTTTTCTATTCATTGCTAATGGAAGGAAAATGTGCAGTGATAAGCAAGGTATGGTTGCTCTGACACAACTGAGGAAAATTAAACTATTTATGATATTAGCTACAATGGATGTGAAATGGTGCCATATGGTAATTTTTTTTAAATACTATGGGTATCAGGTTCCAATTTCGATCAGGTTCCAATTTCGATCATACTCTGAAATCAGATTTTTGCTACTCAGGAAAGTGGGTGGCAAGATCATGTGTTTTGTGAGCACAAACTTGAAATGGGCAGGATCGGGAATTGGTGTTGCCAGTCTCAGGCAACACTGATTTTTACGTCAGCCACCCCAAATTACTTTGGAAGAATCATGTTCATATGTTATATGTTCATATGTTAAGCATGCAGGCACAGCAGGCAGGGAAGAAAGAAAATGGCATGTTGGCCTTCATAACAAGAGGAGTTGAGTATAGGAGCAAAGTGGTCTTTCTGCAGTTGTACAGGGCCCTAGTGAGACCACACCTGGAGTATTGTGTGCAGTTTTGGTCCCCTAATTTGAGGTAGGACATTCTTGCTATTGAGGGAGTGCAGCGTAGGTTTACAAGGTTAATCCCGGGATGACGGGACTGTCATATGCTGAGAGAATGGAGCAGCCTGTCTTGTATACTCTGGAATTTGGAAGGATGAGAGGATATCTTATTGAAACATATAAGATTATTAATGGTTTGGACACGCTAGAGGCAGGAAACATGTTCCCGATGCTGGAACGGAGATGAGGAAACACTTTTTCACACAGAGAGTTGTGAGTCTGTGGAATTATCTGCCTCAGGGGGTGGTGGAGGCCAGTTCTCTGGATACTTTCAAGAGAGAGCTGGATAGGGCTCTTAAACATAGCGGAGTCAGGGGATATTAGGAGAAGGCAGGAACGGGATACTGATTGGGGATGATAAGCCATGATCACATTGAATGGCGGTGCTGGCTCTAAGGGCCAAATGGCCTATTCCTGCACCTATTGTCTATTTTCTATTGTCTATTATAGGAGCAGAATTAGGCCATTTGGCCCGTCTAGTCTACTACGCCATTCAATCATGGCTGATCTACCTTTCCTTCTCAACCCCATTTTCCTGCCTTCTCCCAATCACCCCTGATACCCTTGCTAATCAAAAATTGGTCAATCTCCTCTTTAAAAAATCCATTGATGGCGTCCACTGCCATCTGTGGCAATGAATTCCAAGGATTCACCACCCTCTGAATAAATCCAGCTTGGAGCGTGTGTTAACTGCATGTTAAAAACTGTACCACAGGAGAACATGGATAGGTGATGTTTCGGGTCAAGATCTTTCTTCAGATTGAACTCTCCTCACTCTCACACCTCACCCCATGTACTATTTAATGTTTAGCGAGTTTATAGCTGACTCAGCATTCCATTTTGCAGGTACTTGCTGTCATTGTGCATAAGTGGCTGGGTCCCCTTTTCTCATTTGAATGTGACAGGTACTAAGCAGCTATGGATGAAAGGAATAGTGCCAGTCTTTAAAGAACCATCAGTCAGCATGTTTTCTCCTTCAAATACTGCTGGCATTTAATACATCCTGACTGTTTTCCAGATAATGGTCACTGATATGTAAAGTAATAACTCTGGAGAGCACAACTGAATTGATTTAAAGAATCTCAACACATACATAATGCCAAATGCAACTCTGGCAATCGAGAGAATTTAAAACTGGAAAGAGTGCAGAAAACATTTACGAGGGTGTTCTCAGGACTGGATGGTTTGAGTTATAAGGAGAAGCTGGATAGGCTGGGCCTTTTTTCCCCTGGGTAGGGATCTGAGGAGAGGACTTATAGAGGGCACACATGAGAGGAATGGTCGCAATCTTTTTCTCAATGTAGGAAGACAAGAATTAGAGAGCAGTGAGTTAAGGTGAGAGGAAAACTTTTAATGGGGACTTAAAAGACTTAAACAGAGGGAGATGGGTATGTGGAACGCACTGCCAGAGGAACTGATAACGTTGGGTACAATTGCAATGTTAAAAAAGCATTAAGACAACCAAGGTTGTCGTGCATAGTAAAGGCTTAGAGGAATATGGACCAAGCGCACTAGCTTAGGTAGGTATCTTGGTCAACTTTAACAACTTGGGGTAAAAGGACCTCTTTCCTTGCTGGGTTACTAAATTCAATGAAAGTGTCCATCACATCCATATATATGTTATCCATATACAGTATGTACAGCGTTTGCAAATAGTGCAGTTGTGACCACAAATACATGGGTGCACGTAAGACTGCCTGAAATGGAAGTTAAGGATTTAGATAGCAAGGAAAAAGTGGAAATATTTTCATCGTTGTTGCTATTTCTCTTTGCAAAAGAAGTATCTCTGAGATCACCAAGTGGAACAATTCTGTCTCATGGACAGAAGGCAGCATTGACATGATTTCTTGAATGTTTTCAGATATAGGTTGGTCCTAAGATGGTGATTGGGATGTTAGGGAGTTTTGTGTACATCTCATGAATGTTGCTCACTATCGGTAGGCGGCGCGACTCTCGTCAGCAGCGGCCTCTGCAGTCCGTCTGCGTTTTTATTATTTTATGTCTATGTTTTTATGTAGTTTTTGTTATTTTTTGTTGGGGTATGTGTGTGGGGGGGGGGGTGGGGGTGGGGGTGGGGTGGGGTGGGAGGGAGGGGGTAACTTTTAAATCTCTCCCTGCATGGGAGACCCGACCTTTTCTTTGTCGGGTCTCCATTGTCGTTGGGGCTGCAACGAGGAGCGGCCTCCAACAGGAAGACCGGGGGCTCTGGTGCCGACTACTCACCTCACCGTCGCGGAGCTGGCCGAGTCCAGAGCGGGTGGAGCGGTGGTGGAGCGCTGCTGCGGCCCGACCTCCGGAGCTTCGGAGGCTGCAACTGCGGGTCTGGCGGACGGCGGCACCGGGAGCCCGCGGGTCCCTGCTGGGTGACCGCTTTTCAGGGCTCCCGCAATGGCGACTTCTCCCGCCCGAGTTGCGGGGTTGAAGAGCTCCTGGAGCGGGGCCATACATCATCGCCCCGCGCGGCTTGGAATGGCCGCGGGACTCTGCGAGCGCACGCCGGGGGCTCTAACATCAAGAACCCGGTGTGCGACCTTGCATCACCCGGCGTGGCTTTAATGGCCGCGGGACAATTCGCCATCGCCTGCCGGGGGCTTTGACTTTGACTCTGACATCGGGGGGGAGAGTGCAGTGGAGAGATAAGTTTTTTTGGCCTTCCATCACAGCAATGTGATGGATGTTTATGTAAATTATGTTGTGTCTTGGGTCTATTTGTTTGTAATGTATGGCTGCAGAAACGTCATTTCGTTTGGACCTCAAGGGGTCCAAATGACAAATAAATTGTATCGCATCATATCATTATGCATCTTCTGGCAAGTAATAGATCCAGTCAAGCTTTTTATATATATATAGAAAGGAAATTTAGAGAATATTAGTAGGTTCTGTAGAACCGATCAATTATAGAGCACATTTTCAGCCGGTGTTGCTACTGCCAATTGGATTCAAAACATTTTTACTCTCTGAATGTCTAGATATTGGTTAACCATAAATGATACATGCAAGTATCCAATTTTCGAACACATCTGTTGACAAAACAATTGCACAACGGAACACTCCTAGAAGCTTGTGAATATCATTGAGAGGCTGAGAAAAAAAGTTGTAAGATGGCCCCGGGGATGAGGAATTTAATCTCCAAGGATAGAGTGGAGGGCAGAAAGGTAATACTTTTCTGTGGGGAAAAGGCCACCAGGGAATATATTGGATGTAGTCTGACAAAGGATCCTACCCCATAAGTGCCCATCCATTCCCTCCTCAGATGCTGCTTGAGCTGCTGAGTTACTCCAGCACTTTGTATATTGGATGCAGTGTATTACATTTGAACATTATAGCGGGTTTCCCTTTAGTGATTAACATGGCACATGGAAACCCCAACTGTTCATATACATCCTGTGGCAAGACCAAGTTTGAAAAGCCAATGGTGCTTTTTACTGCTCTAACAGTTCGTATGACCTTATCCTGACCAATTGATGCACTCAAATTAATTGGAATAGGTTTAAGATAGTGAAAAAAATGGGCACAGACATGCAAATAAAAAAATATTAATATCTATAGCTGTGTCAAAGAAATTAAAGGAAGGTAAACTATCCAGTTGACTCAGTGAGAGGATAAATTTGTGAAAAACTATTTTGATCTATTAACACATCAACTATTTCCTCTTACAAATAAATTAATGGATTCAAACAGAAATATTAAACATATTAACTGTGGTTAAAAACAATTTTAAAACCGAGTTTTTCTGATATAAGCTACTACATCAATGGGTCAGTAAAATATGTTCAAATATAAACAGGTGGCAGTTTCTAAGGGGCAGGATAAATGGCCTCATTAACGTCTTGTTATGTATTTGTAGATTAATGTATTTGTGATGGTTCATCATGCTGTTGATAAAATGTAACATAGAAGGATAGTTCCCAACACAGATATTTCAAGGGTGAAGGAAGCATGTGAAGTGTTTAACTTTAGATAGATTTAGGATGTAAAATATTTCTTTATGTACCGAGCATGCGTCATGCAGTCAATAACTTTGTTGCTAGCATTTGTGGTACTAAATGGTGAGAAGCATGTCATTATAATAAATGTGTGTTTAACATTTTTTTCATTGGCAAATTTTACAACACCTTACTTTGATGAGAGTTTCAATATTCCCTGATTTCTTTCCGCACACAAAAAAACCCATTGTTGATTTAATTTTTTAGGGCCAGTGATTGGTGGGAAGACAGAAGGAAAGATTTAACAATGTGCTAAAAGTCTCTTTAAAAAAGTTGTTAACTCCAACAACTCTTCGACTTCTCTATCCCATTCCTGAGACCACTAACACCCTGTGCGGAAGAGATTTGGGATTGCACTAAGAATCTCTACTTCATTTGTCTGGAGCACATACAAAATGCAACATCCATTTCAGAAGGGATGCTCTGATTCCCATATCATTGAGTACATCTTGTGCTCTCTATGACAGTCAGTGAGTCCTATACTGCATCATTAGCCAGCTCACGGCATACTGAACTGTTGCAGGAGCAAGACATATTTCATCCTGAGGGATTGCATAAGAAAATCTTTATTTCTTGCATTTATTTGCTCTTTCCAGATCTGTACATTGCTTGCAAGATCACCATTTATTGCTAATTCCTAAGTGTTCTTTAATGGAGTGACTTCTACGTTCATCAAGAATCAACAGCATCGTTAGGTCTGAATTCACTTATGGTAAGGCTCCATTTTCCTCCCACATCCCAAAGACTTGCGGCTTGATAGGTTAATTGGCCACAGAGTAAGAACTACAGAGTTCCTCTCTCAAAAAGTATCAACAATCAAGAAAGGCCTGTATATTGATCTAATTGTTTTCTGCATTTCATTACTAATGAGTTAAAACAAAATCAGATTATTAACCAAATTTAAATTCTACAGTTACTGTACCTTGAAGGGATTTGAACATGGGTCATTAGATTGGATAATGAGATGGACATGAAAAAGGAGATGAAATTGTGGTGGCAGGGCAAGGTAAAGACGTCCTGGATACTCTACAGATATATTAAGAGTAAAAGGGAGGTGAGGGAAAGAATATTCCCCCTTATATCAGCAGTGTGTGGAGGCACAAGGGACGGGGAAGATGTTAAATGAATACCTCATCCATTTTTACCGAGGATAAGATCATGAAAGCTAAGGATTTGAGGCATAGGCATTATGATGTCTTAGATCATACAGTATATGAATAATTAAAGACGATGTATTGGCAGTTTTAAATCATTTTAAGATGGGTTAATCCCCAGTCGTGACCACGTGTAACCATGAACCTTGTGGGAAGCTAGGAAGGAAATTGTAGAGGTCCTTGCAGAAATGTTTGCTTTACCTTTAGCCACAAGTGAAGTTCTGAAAGACTGCAGGGTGGCTCATGTTGTACTGTTATTTAAAAATGCCAGCAGGGAATAACAGGTCAGTGGTCCTGACGTCAGTGGTGGGAAAGTTGTTCGAGGGGATTCCCAAGGAGACAATTAACCAGCATTTGAATAGACTCAGACTGCACTTATGATTACGGGTAGTCAACATGGTTTTGTGCGTGAGAGATTGTACCTTATAAATAAAGAAGGGCAAATGGAATTTAACTCTGAGTAAGTGTGAGATGTTGCACTTTGATATGTTAAACCCAGGCATGACTTACACAGTAAATGGCAGAGCCCTGGAGAGTGTAGCGGAACAGTGATCAGTGAGGATGGCTCAGTGAGGGTGCATGGTGACCTGAAAGCACTGAGCCTGGTACATGGTGTGGTGGAAAAGACATTTGCAGTACGTTCCTTCATTGGGAAGGGTATTGGGTACAAACGTTGGTCCCGCAGCTATAAGAAGACAGTCATGGTCAGAAACAATGCAGAATGAATCCACTAACATGTTCGCTGGGCTTGCAAGCTTGAGTTATAGATCATAAGATCATAAGAGATAGAAGTAGAATTAGGCCATTCGGCCCATCTACTTCGCCTTTCAATCATGGCTGATCTATCTCTCCCTCCTAACCCCATTCTCCTGCCTTTTCCCCCATAACACACTGACACCCGTACCAATCAAGAATCTATCTATCTCTGCCTTAAATATATCCACTGACATTGCTCCACAGCCTTCTGTGGCAATGAATTCCACGGATTCACCACCCTCTGACTAAAGAAATTCCTTCTCTTCTCCTTCCTAAAAGAACATCCTTTAATTCTAAGGCTATGACCTCTAATCCTAGTCTCTCCCACCAGTGGAAACATCCTCTCCGCATCCACTCCATCCTTTCACTATTCAGTAGGTTTCAATGAGATCCCCCCTCATTCTTCTAAAATCCAGCGAATATAGGCCCAGTGCTGTCAAACAGATCATATTAATGATCTGGATGAGGGAATTGAAGGCAATATCTCCAAGTTTGCGGATGGCACTAAGCGGGGGGGGGGGGGGGGGGGGGGGGGGGGGGGCAGTGTTAGCTGTGAGGAGGATGCTAGGAGACTGCAAGGTGACTTGGATAGGCTGGGTGAGTGGGCAAATGTTTGGCAGATGCAGTATAATGTGGATAAATGTGAGGTTATCCATTTTGGTGGCAAAAACAGGAAAGCAGACTTTTATATAAATGGTGGCCGATTAGGAAAAGGGGAGATGCAGCGAGACCTGGGTGTCATGGTACAACAGTCATTGAAAGTAGGCATGCAGGTGCAGCAGGCAGTGAAGAAAGCGAATGGTATGTTAGCTTTCATAGCAAAAGGATTTGAGTATAGGAGCAGGGAGGTTCTACTGCAGTTGTACAGGGTCTTGGTGAGACCACACCTGGAGTATTGCGTACAGTTTTGGTCTCCAAATCTGAGGAAGGACATTATTGCCATAGAGGGAGTGCAGAGAAGGTTCACCAGACTGATTCCTGGGATGTCAGGACTGTCTTATGAAGAAAGACTGGATAGACTTGGTTTATACTCTCTAGAATTTAGGAGATTGAGAGGGGATCTTATAGAAACTTACAAAATTCTTAAGAGGTTGGACAGGCTAGATGCAGGAAGATTGTTCCCAATGTTGGGGAAGTCCAGGACAAGGGGTCACAGCTTAAGGATAAGGGGGAAATCCTTTAAAACCGAGATGAGAAAAACTTTTTTCACACAGAGAGTGGTGAATCTCTGGAACTCTCTGCCACAGAGGGTAGTTGAGGCCAGTTCATTGGCTATATTTAAGAGGGAGTTAGATTTGGCCCTTGGGGCCAAGGGGATCAGAGGGTATGGAGAGAAGGCAGGTACGGGATACTGAGTTGGATGATCAGCCATGATCATATTGAATGCCGGTGCTGGCTCGAAGGGCCGAATGGCCTACTCCTGCACCTAATTTCTATGTTTCTATGTTTCTAAACGCTCATATACAATAAGAGGTTTGATAAGGTGGGACATATTTTCTTTGGAAAAGAGTGCTGACATGACTCTTATCTAATGTATACATTAGTACATTCTGACTAACAAAATTTAAATGTATTAATGACAGGTAACATTAACAACTGCTACACGGGTGGGTTGAAACTAAATAATGGGGAGGGGGGGGAAACAAATTAGAAATACAACGATGGAGTTAAAGGGAAAGAGAGTATTGGAAAAGTTGAGGAAGACACTAGAATTAACGGGACACAAAGCTCACAAAGGGATGGGAGAGTATGGCCAAGTGAAATAGGAATTGATGTGAAAGGTGAGGTGAGTAATGGATTAAAAGTATTATATATGAATGCGCAAAGTATAAGAAGTAAAGTAGATGAGCTTGAGGCTCAGTTATAAATTGGTAGATATGACATTGTGGAGATTACAGAGACATGGCTGCAGGAGGATCGGGACAGGGAACTGAATATTCAGGGTTATACATCCTATAGAAAGGTCAGGCAGGTGGACAGAGGAGGGGGGGTAGCTCTGTTGGTGAGGTATGAAATTCAGTCCCTTGCGAGGGGTGACATAGGGACTGACGATGTAGAGTCGCTGTGGATAGAATTGAGGAATTGTAAAGGTAAGAAGACACCAATGGGAGTTATCACCAGGCCCCCAAACTGTAGCCTGTATATAGGGTGCAAGTTGCAGCAGGAGTTAAAATTGTCATGTAATAAAGGTAATGCCACTGTGGTGATGGGAGATATCAATCAGCAGGTAGATTGGATAAATCAGGTTGGTTCTGGACCCCAAGAAAGGGAGTTTGTAGAGTGCCTCCGAGATGGATTCTTAGAGCATCTTGTATTGGAGCCTACCAGAGAAAAGGCAATTCTGGATTTAGTGTTGTCTAATGACCCAGATTTAATAAGGAAACTCAAGGTAAAGGAAACGCTAGAAGGTAGTGACCATATTATGATAAGTTTTAATCTGCAATTTGAGAGGGAGAAAGTTAAATCAGGTGTCAGTTTTGCAGTTGAACTAAGGGGACCATGAAGGCATGAGATAGGAGCTGGCCAAGGTCGACTGGAAAAGGATCCTACCAGGAATGATGGTGGAACAACAATGGCAGGAATTTCTGGGCATAATCCAGAAGATGCAGGATCATTTCATTCCAAAGAGGAAGGAAGATTCTAAAGGGAGTAAGAGGCAACCGTGGCTGACAAGGGAAGTTAGGGATGGTATAAAACTAAAAGAAAAGATGCATCACATAGCAAAGAGTAGCGGGAGGTCAGAGGATTGGGAAATGTTCAAAGGACATCAGAAGGTCACAAAAAGGGCGATACAGGTGAAAAGATGAAGTAAGAAGGTAAGCTCACCGAGAATATAAAGAAGGATAGTAAAAGCTTCTTTAGATATATTAAGAGAAAAAGATTAGTAAAGACAAATGTGAGTCCCTTGAAGACAGAAACAGGTGAAATTATAATGGGGAACAAGGAAATGGCAGAAGAGTTGAACAGGTACTTTGGTTCTATCTTCACTAAGGAAGACACAAACAATCTCCCAGATGTACTAGAGGACAGAGGATTCAGGAAGATAGAGAAACTGAAAGATATTTGCATTAGGTGAGAAATAGTATTGGGTAGACTGATGGGATTGAAGGCTGATAAATCCCCAGGGCCTGATGGTCTGCATCCCAAGGTACTCAAGGAGGTGGCTCTAGAAATTGTGGACGCATTGGTGATCATTTTCCAATGTTCAATAGATTCAGGATCAGTTCCTGCGGATTGGAGAGTAGCTAATGTTATCTCACTTTTCAAGAAAAGAGAGAGGGAGAAAACGGGGTATTATAGATCAGTAAGCCTGACATCGGTGGTGGGGAAGTTGCTGGAGTCAATTATTAAAGAAGTAATAACGGTCCATTTGGATAGCAGTAAAAGGATTGATCCAAGTCAGCGTGGATTTATGAAGGGGAAATCCTGCTTGACTAATCTTCTGGAATTTTTTGAGGATGTAACAAGTAAAATGGATGAAGGAGAGCCAGTGGATGTAGTGTATCTGGACTTTTAGAAAGCGTTTGATAAGGTCCCACACAGGAGAGTAGTGGGTAAAATTAGAGCACATGGTATTGGGGGTAGGGTATTGACATGGATAACGAATTGGTTGGAAGACAGGAAATAAAGAGTAGGAATAAACGGGTCCCTGTCAGAATGGCAGGCAGTGGCGAGTGGAGTGCCGTAAGGCTCATTGCTGGGGCGCAACTATTTCACGTTCAATTTCAAGTTCAAGTTCAAATTTATTGTCACGTACCAATTAAGGTCCAGTGATATTTGAGTTACCATACAGCCATATTAAGTAAAAAGCAACAGACACACACCCACATAAAATATAGTTTAACATAAACATCCACCATAGCAGAATCCACATTCCTCACTGAGATGGAAGGTAATCATCTTCCACTTTGTTCACCCGTGGTCGGGACTGTTAAACCCTCCGCAGTCGCCGCTGCCGACGGTCCAATGTCCGAAACCATCATGTCGGGATGATCGAAACTCCGGCATCGGGACGGATTGGAACACTCCGCGACATGGAGCTCCCGAGTCAGCCTCTTCTTACCGGAGACCACGGCTTCACGGTGTTAAAGTCCACAGGCCCCGCGGTTGGAGCTCTTTACAGTCGATCCTCGGCAAAAGATCGAAGGCTCCGTGATGTTATAGTCTCGAAGCGTCGGGCCGGTCATCAGGAAAGGCCGCACCACTCCACATTGTTAGGCCGCAGGGGGGACGGAGATACGATACGGGGAGATTTGCAGATGATACAAAGCTGGATGGCAAAGTGAACTGCGAAGAAAATGCTCGGAGGTTGTCCAGTCTCTGGAAAACAAGATGGATGATCTCAGGGCGAGGATTAGATTCCAGCAGGACACAAGAGACTGTAACCTCTTTTGTCTGACGGAGACATGGCTGGTGCCTGATCAAGTAATATGCCCAACCGAGTTCTTCTCTGCTTTTCGTGCAGATAGAACGGAAGAGTCCGGAAAATCTAAGGGTGGAGGGGGTTTGCTTCATGACCAATAACAACTGGTGCCTACTCATCGGACCTGGAGCATCTGATGATCTCATGCCGTCCATTCTACCTTCCCCAGTAGTTCAGTTCAGTCATCATAACAGCCGTCTACATACCACCGCATGCAGACACCGACGCGGCACTATCGGTCCTACACGATGTGTTATGTCAGCATCAGAACAAGCATCATGACGCGGCTATGGTGGTGGCTGGCGATTTTAATAGGGCAAACCTCAAAAATGTTTTGCCTTCGGGATATAGAATCAATTGGAATAAAAGCGAAATCATGTCAATAACAAAATTCAATTTACATACAATACAACAATCCCCTTTTAAAATAGTTAAAGATAAATTTAAATACTTAGGAATCTGGGTAACTAAGACATATACCTCTTTATTTAAACTAAATTTCCCACCCTTACTGAATAAACTACATAAGAATATTCAATACTGGAAAACACTCCCCATTTCAATGCTTGGGAGAATTAATGCTATAAAAATGATTTTTTTACCGCAACTACTGTACCTACTTCAATTAATTCCGATATATATCCCAAAAACATTTTTCAAAAAAGTCGACTCCATTGTTACAAGTTTTGTCTGGGATTATAAGAATCATAGAATAAGTAAAAAACATTTATGTAAATCAAAGATAAATGGAGGTCTGGCTTTGCCAAATTTCTTATTTTATTTTTGGGCAGTCCATATTAAAAACATGAATTTTTGGCTGGAAGAAATGGACCAACAACCAGATTGGCTAATGATGGAAAAGGAAGACTGTCTACCTTTTGAAATTGGACCGATCATATTTGCCCCCACAAAACAGCACAAAAAAACCTATAAAGAAAACCCCATAATACATAGTGGAATACGAATTTGGAAACAAATAAAAAAAGATTTAAAATTGAATAATATACCACTCTGCCTTCCCATTGTAAATAATCCTTTGTTCAAATCATCCTTTATGGACAAAGGTTTCACACAATGGAAAAATCATGGAATCAAAAATATAGGACATCTTTATGGGAAAGGTACTTTTCTTTCATTTCAAGAGTTACAACTGAATTATGGACTGCACTCAAATAATTTTTTCAGATATCTACAAATTAGAGATTATGTTAAATCTAATACACAAGTTTACAGGAATAGGGAATCAGAAATTCTTGATGAGTGTCTGAACAAGCATCCTAATACTGAAAAACTAATAGCTTATATTTATAACACCCTACTAAATAACGAGGTACCACCGACCGAACTACATAGATACAAATGGGAAATTGAAATAGGTCATCCTATCACGAAAGATATGTGGGACGAAAGTTTACAACAAATACATCAATGTTCATTAAATGCCAGACATATTTTAATACAATTCAAGGTCTTACATAGACTACACTTCTCTAAAATAAAACTAAATAGAATCTTCCCACAAATCTCTCCTATTTGTGATAAATGTCTACATTTAGAGGCTAATTTAACACATACTTTTGCAAACTGTATAAAACTTAAACATTTCTGGACAGATATTTTTGAAATAACTTCAAAAGTTATTAATACAAAACTGGACCCAGACACAAAATTAATAATACTTGGAATATCAGAACAAAGCTTAACACTCACAACAAACCAAAGAAACTTCCTCAATTACAGTATAATAACCGGAAAAAAATTAATATTAAAATTTTGGAAAGGCCCTACAACCCCCACAATCAAAATGTGGATTACGGAAATGTCGGAGACCCTATACTTAGAAAGAATTAGACTTGTCTTAATGGGCAAACAAGATATTTTCCATAAAATTTGGGCTCCATTCATTAACTATCTGAAGGGATAGACTGGCACAGCACGAGGACCCAGCTGAAACTTGAACTCAGGAACAGATGAAAAACTATACTCTATACTTTATAACCTACGAACCTATCTCCATTGGTGTATCACAGGTAACCCATTCCACTTCCCTTGTTTTTCTGTTGTGTTTTTTTTTGCTTTCTTTTTTATTTGTAACTTTCTACCCTCTCTTTTTCTCGCTTTCTATAAAAAATAAAAATACTAGAAGCAGAAGTAATTGATAATGGAAAATTTTAATAATGTATGACTGATGTATATGAAAAGTTTTTTTTCTACTATAATATGTAACTACATTGTATAATATGTCTACTTCTAATAAATAAAAAAATAAAAAAATAAAAATAAAAAAAAATGTTTTGCCTAACTTCTGCCAACATATCACGTGTGCCACCAGGGGGGAAAGAACTTTGGACCACTGTTAAATACAGTTCAGGAAAGGATACAAGGCCGTTTCTCTCCCTCCTTTTGGAAAATCTGACCATGCCGCCATTTTCCTGCTGCCAGAGTATAAAAACAGATAGTACGGAAGCGGCATTGACGAGGGACGTAAACCATATAACCATATAACCATATAACCATATAACCATATAACAATTACAGCACGGAAACAGGCCATCTCGGCCCTACAAGTCCGTGCCGAACAATTATTTTCCCCTAGTCCCATCTGCCTGCTCTCATACCATAACCCTCCATTCCTTTCTCATCCATATACCTATCCAATTTATTTTTAAATGATAAAATCAAACCTGCCTCCACCACTTCTACTGGAAGCTCATTCCACACAGCTACCACTCTCTGAGTAAAGAAGTTCCCCCTCATGTTACCCCTAAACTTCTGTCCCTTAATTCTGAAGTCATGTCCTCTTGTTTGAATCTTCCCTACTCACAATGGGAAAAGCTTGTCCACGTCAACTCTGTCTATCCCTCTCATCATTTTAAAGACCTCTATCATGTCGCCCCTTAACCTTCTGCGCTCCAGAGAATAAAGACCTAACTTATTCAACCTTTCTCTGTAACTTAGTTGTTGAAACCCAGGCAACATTCAAGATGTCTACTCTCTCTATTTTGTAGACATCCTTCCTATAATTGGGCGACCAAAATTGTACACCATACTCCAGAATTGGTCTCACCCATGCCTTGTACAATTTTAACATTACATCCCAACTTCTATACTAAATGCTCTGATTTATAAAGGCTGGCATACCAAAAGCTTTCTTTACCACCCTATCTATATGATATTCCACCTTCAGGGAACTATGCACGGTTATTCCTAAATCCCTCTGTTCAACTGCATTCCTCAATTCGCTTACATTTACCATGTGCGTCCTATTTTGATTTGTCCTGCCAAGATGTAGCACCTCACACTTATCAGCATTAAACTCCATCTGCCATCTTTCAGCCCATTCTTCCAAATGGCCTAAATCTCTCTGTAGACTTTGGAAATCTACATTATCCACAACATCACCTATCTTAGTATCATCTGCATACTTACTAATCCAATTTACCACACCTTCATCCAGATCATTGATGTACATGACAAACAACAGTGGACCCAACACAGATCCCTGAGGCACCCCACTAGTCACCTGCCTCCAACCTGACAAACAGCCATCCATCATTACTCTCTGGCATCTCTCATTCAGCCACTGTTGAATCCATCTTGCTACTCCTGCATTTATACCCAACAATTGAACCTTCTTAACCAACCTTCCACGAGGAACCTTGTCAAAGGCCTTACTAAAGTCCATATAGACAACATACACTGCTTTACCCTCATCAATTTCCCTAGTAACCCCTTCAAAAAATTCCAGAAGATTAGTCAAACATGACCTTCCAGGCACAAATCCATATTGACTGTTCCTAATCAGACCCTGTTTATCCAGATGCTTATATATATAATCTCTAAGTATCTTTTCCATTAATTTGCCCACCACTGAAGTCAAACTAACAGGTCTATAATTGCTAGGTTTACTCTTTGAACCCTTTTTAAACAATGGAACAACATGCGCAGTACGCCAATCCTCGGGCACTATTCCCTTTTCTAATGACATTTGAAATATTTCTGTCATAGTCCCTGCTATTTCTACACTAACTTCCCTCAATGTCCTAGGGAATATCCTGTCAAGACCTGGAGACTTATCCACTTTTATATTTTTCAAAAGTGTCAGTACTTCTTTTTCTTTGAATCTCATAGTATCCATAGCTACTCTACTTGTTTCCCTTACCTCACATAATTCAATATCCTTCTCCTTGGTGAATACTGAAGAAAAGAAATTGTTCAATATCTCCTCCATCTCTTTTGGCTCTGCAGATAGCTGCCCACTCTGTCTCTCTAATGGACCAATTTTATACCTCGTTATCCTTTTGCTATTAATATAGCTGTAGAAACCCTTTAGATTTACTTTCACCTTACCAAAGCAACCTCATATCTTCTTTTAGCTTTTCTAATTTCTTTCTTAAGATTCTTTTTACATTCCTTATACTCCTCAAGCACCTCATTTACTCCATGCTGCCTATAATTATTGTAGATTTCTCTCATTTTCCGAACCAAGTGTCCAATTTCCCTTGAAAACCAGGGCTCTTTCCAATTTTTACTATTTCCTTTCAACCGAACAGCGACATAAAGATTCTGTACTCTTAAAATTTCCCCTTTAAATGTCCTCCATTTCTCTTCTACATCCCTCCCATAAAACAAAATGGTCCAATTCACTCCTTTTAAATCATTTCGCATCTCATCAAAGTTAGCCTTTCTCCAATCAAAAATCTCAACCCTAGGTCCAGTTCTGACCTTCTCCATAATTATATTGAAACTAATGGTATTGTGATCACTGGACCCGAACTGTTCCCCAACGCATACCTCCGCCACCTGACCTGTCTCATTTCCTAACAGGAGGTCCAGCACTGCCCCTCCTCTAGTAGGTACCTCTATGTATTGCTGCAAAAACTATCCTGCACACATTTTACAAACTCCAAACCATCCAGCCCATTTACAGAATGTGTTTCCCAGTCTATGTGTGGAAAATTGAAATCTCCCACAATCACTACCTTGTGCTTACTACTAATATCTGCTATCTCCTTACATATTTGCTCTTCCAATTCTCGCTCCCCATTTGGCGGTCTATAATACACCCTTATAAGTGTTGCTACACCTTTCCCACTTCTAAGTTCCACCCAAATAGCCTCCCTAGATGAGTCCTCCAATCTATCCTTCCAAAGCATTGCTGTAATATCTTCCCTGACAAGCAATGCAACACCTCCACCTCTTGCCCCTCCAATTTTATCACACCTGAAGCAACGAAGTCCTGGAATATTTAGTTTCCAATCACAGCCCTCCGGCAACCATGTTTCACTGATCGCCACAACATCATACTTCCAGGTGTCAATCCAGGCTCTAAACTCATCCACCTATCTTACAATGCTCCTAGCATTAAAATATGCACATTTAAGAAACCCACCGCCTCTTATTCTCTGTTTATTTCCTTTTTCCTCTTTTCCCCCTAGATTTTGGGTCTGAGTGCTTCCCTTCTCTGCCTCCTGCCTTACACTCTGTCTACTAGCTTTCTCTATTTGAGTCCCTCCCCCCAACCATTCTAGTTTAAAGTCTCCCCAGTAACCTTTGCAAATCTCCCCGCCAGGATATTGGTCCCCCTCGGGTTCAAGTGCAACGCGTCCTTTCTGTACAGGTCACACCTTCCCAAAAGAAGTCCCAATGATCCAGAAACTTGAACCCCTGCCCTCTGCACCAGTCCTTCAGCCACGCATTTATCCTCCACCTCGCTCCATTCCTACTCTCACTGTCGCGTGGCACAGGCAGTAATCCTGAGATTGTTACTTTTTTTGTCCTTTTTCTTAACTCTCCTCTCAACTTCCTAAATCCTCCCTTCAGGACCTCTTCCCTTTTTTTACCTATGTCATTGGTACCAATATGTACCACGACCTCAGGCTCCTCTCCCTCTGATTTCAGGATATCCTGGACGCATTGATTGATTGATTGAATCCTTTATTTGTCATTCAGACCTTTCGGTCTGAACGAAATGCTGTTGCCTGCAGCCATACATGTAATAATAACAAAACACAATAAACACAAATTAACATCCACCACAGTGAGTTCACCAAACACCTCCTCACTGTGATGGAGGCAAAAGTCTTAGAGTTACTGTCTCTTCCCTCCTCTTCTCCCTCTGCGCCGAGGCGTTACCCCACCGGGCGATGGCGGCCCGGGGGGTGGTCGAAGCTGCCCACAGCTGTTGCAACGGGTGCTCCGGAAAACAGGCACCAGCCTGTGACCTGCGAGCTCCCGACATTGTCCTCCATTGGCCCGCGGCCGAGCCCCGGATCCAGGTCGCCGCCGCCAGAACGCCGCCTCAGCCGCCGTAGCACCGTCTCCGCTCCGCACCGGGCCGCCCACAAGGCAGCGTCTCAGCCCCGCACCGGGCTGCCCCCACGAGAGCACCTTCCAGCCGGTAGCCATGCCGGCCGCACAGGAGTGTCTCAGCTCCGCACTGGGCTGCCCCCACGGAAGCACCTTCCAGCCGGGAGCCGGTCCGCCCACACGGCAGCGTCTCAGCCCCGCACCGGGCTGCTCACACGGGAGCGCCTTCCAGCCGGTAGCCGTGCCGGCCGCACAGGAGTGTCTCAGCCCCGCACCGTCCGCCCTCACCGGAGCGCCGAGTCATGCCGCTACCCGGACGTCGCCACAGCTCGAAGACGGCCAGCCTCACGTTGGTGAGTCCTGGCTGGCTCTACCTCCGGACCCTCGAGGTCGGTCGCAGGTTGGAGGCCGCCAGCTCCGTCATTAGGCCTCAGCGCAGACGGGGGAAGAGAAGGGGGATACGACAAAAAGTCGCATTCCCCCGAAGGGAGAGACAGAAAGCTCTGTTTCACCCTCCCCCCACACACATAACACCACCTAATAACCAAAAAAATTTCTAAACTAGACAAAAAAAAACAACATAAAAAGTAAAAACAGACAGACTGCAGGCGAGCCGCAGCTGTATCACAGCGCCGCCACTTCCGGAGACACGTCCGAGACCCTGGCACCAGGGAGGCAGACTACCATCCGGGTCTCCCGACTGCGTCCACAGAATCACCTATCCGACCCCCTAACAATAGAGTCCTCAATTACTATTGCCCTCTTCTTTTTATCCCTACCTTTCTGAGCAACAGGGCCGGTCTCTGTGCTGGAGGCCCGTCCGCTGTCGCTACCCCCGGGCAGGCTGCCCCCCCAACCGTACTCAAACAGGAGTACTTATTTTCAAGGTGTACAGACACTGGGGTACTCTCTAGACCCTGCCTCTGCCCCTTGCCTTTCCTAAGCGTGACCCACATGTCTCTCTCCCATGGTCTTGGAGTGACCACCTCCCTATAACTCCTCTCTATGACCTCCTCACTCTCCCTGACCAGACAGAGGTCATCGAGCTGCTGCTCCAGGATCCTAATACGGTCCCTTAGGAGCCCCATCTCGATGCACCTGGCGCAGATGTGGACGTCTGGAGGGCCATCCAACACCATGACCTCCCACATCTGACATCCAGAACAGTAAACTGCCCTGGCCGTCATGCTCCCGCCTTACCCTGGATACAATACAAGTACAATACAATACAAACTGCTGGGAGAAATCAGCAGGGATCTGACACACAAACAGCTGCTCCCTCGTGTCCTTTAAACTGCACTTTTACTAAAAAGAAGCACTGTACCTTTAACCAGAAAGCAGAAATGCTAACCTGAGGTTGCACCCAATCAGCTGCTTCCTCTAGTCTGCTTCCACCAATCAGTGGCTTCCACCAGAACCCTTCCTATGAAGTGTGTAACGGTACAGATTTCGTTAAAGCCCCGCGCTCGAAAAAAAAACTCACCGCCCAGAAACTCCTCCTCTTGCTCCAAAGCGGTAAAGCGGTGGGCTGATCATTCAGAGGCCATGCTACAGGATTCACTGAGTGACGTCGACTGGAATATGTTCTAATCAAGTTCCAGAGCTGTCAGTGAGTTTGTGGAAGCTGTCACCGACTTCATAGCAACAATAGCTGACAACATGGATGATTCCAAGGCTGAGTCCTATAGACAGCGAAGGGCATTGAAGCACGTAAAAAGGAAGTACAGGGACAGGATGGAGTCACAGATGGAGCAGCGTGACACCAGACGCCTATGGCAGGGGCTACAGACTACAACAAATTACCAGAGCAGCCCCCCCTCCGTAGTTACCAGAGCAGCCCCCCCTGCCGGCACCTCCGTAGTTGATGACCTGAACTCTTTTTAATCACGATTTGCGGCGGGCAACGACACCCCTAGCTCTCCGGCTAACAACAACATCGTCAGCGTGCTGGCTAGCGAGGCTGGAGGGAGTTTCACCGCTGGAGATGTGCACACATTCTCGGTGTCCGAGTACAAGCGGAGGGCTCTGACGCGTGTGAGCACACGGAAAGCTGTAGGCCCAGATGGTATATCTGGGTGAGTACTAAAGTCTTGTGCTAATCAGCTAGCTCCAGTGTGATGGTATCTTGCGCTAATCAGCTAGCTCCAGTGTTCACTACAATATTCAAACTCTCGCTGGCCAAGTCCGTGTTCCCTGCCTGCTTCAAGAGATCCACTATTGTCCTAGTGCCTAAGACTGCCTCTCCAGCTTGCTCGAATGACTACCGACCGGTGGCTGATCAAGAACTACATCTGCGCCTTCCTCCCTTGCACCATGGATCCGCTGCAGTTCGCATACCATCCAAACAGATCCATGGATGATGCAGTCTCCCAGGTTTTGCACACCACTCTCTCTCACCCTGACAGCCAGAAGGGGGGCTATGTGAAGGTACTGTTCATTGATTTCAGTTCAGCTTTCAACACCATAATCCCCACCAGACTTGCTGATAAGCTGCTGGAACTGAGACGGAACACTCCCCTGTGTGCCTGGGGCAATAGACAATAGACAATAGACAATAGACAATAGGTGCAGGAGTAGGCCATTCGGCCCTTCGAGCCAGCACCGCCATTCAATGTGATCATTCCTCAAATTAGGGGACCAAAACTGCACACAATACTCCAGGTGTGATCTCACTAGGGCTCTGTACAACTGCAGAAGAACCTAATTGCTCCTATACATGACTCCTCTTGTTATAAAGGCCAACATGCCATTCGTTTTCTTCACTGCCTGCTGTACCTGCATGCTTACTTTCATAGACTGATGAACAAGGACCCCCAGATCCCGTTGTACTTCCCCTTTTCCCAACTTGATGCCATTTAGATAGTAAGCTGCCTTCCTGTTTTTGATTCCAAAGTGGATAACCTCACATTTATCTGCATTAAACTTCATCTGCCATGCATCTGCTCACTCCCCCAACCTGTCCAAGTCACCCTGCATTCTCATAGCATCCACCTCACAGTTCACACTGTCACCCAGCTTTGTGTCATCTGCAAATTTACTAATGTTACTTTGAATCCCTTCATCCAAATTATTGATGTATATTGTAACTAGCTGCAGTCCCAGCACCGAGCCTTGCGGTACCCCACTAGTCACTGCCTGCCATTCTGAAAGGGACCCGTTAATCCCTACTCTTTGTTTTCTGTCTGCCAACCAATTTTCTATCCGTCAGCACTCTACCCCCAATACCATGTGCCCTAATTTTGCCCACTAATCTCCTATGTGGGAGATGTATCCGGAAGTGGCGGTGCTGTGATACAGCTGCGGCTCGCCTGCAGTCTGTCTGTTTTTACTTTTTATGTTGTTTTTTTTTGTCTAGTTTAGTACATTTTTTGGTTATTAGGTGGTGTTATGTGTGTGGGGGGAGGGTGAAACAGAGCTTTCTGTCTCTCCCTTCGGGGGAATGCGACTTTTTGTCGTATTCCCCTTCTCTTCCCCCGTCTGCGCTGAGGCGTAATGGCGGAGCTGGCGGCCTCCAACCTGCGACCGACCTCGAGGGTCCGGAGGTAGAGCCAGCCAGGACTCACCAACGCGAGGCTGGCCGTCTTCGAGCTGTGGCGGCACGACTCGGCGCTCCGGTGAGGGCGAACGGTGCGGAGCTGAGACACTCCTGTGCGGCCGGCACGGCTACCGGCTGGAAGGCGCTCCTGTGTGAGCAGCGGTGCGGGGCTGAGACGCTGCCTTATGGGCAGCCCGGTGCGGGGCGGAGACGGTGCTACGGCGGCTGAGGCGGCGTTCTCGCGGCGGCGACCTGGATCCGGGGCTCGGCCGCGGGCCAATGGAGGACAATGTCGGGAGCTCGCAAGTCACAGGCTGGTGTCTGTTTTCCGGAGCACCCGTTGAAACAGCTGCGGGCAGCTTCGACCACCCCCCGGGCCGCGGAGCTTGAACCGCGGACTGACTTACCATCGCCCGGTGGGGTATCGCCTCGGCGCAGAGGGAGAAGAGGAGGGAAGAGACAGTAACTCTAAGACTTTTGCCTCCATCACAGTGAGGAGGTGTTTGGTGAACTCACTGTGGTGGATGTTAATTTGTGTTTATTGTGTTTTGTTATTATTACATGTATGGCTGCAGGCAACAGCATTTCGTTCAGACCGAAAGGTCTGAATGACAAATAAAGGATTCAATTCAATTCAATTCAATTTATCAAATGCTTTCTGAAAGTCCAGGTACACTACATCCACTGGCTCTCCCTTGTCCATTTTCCAAGCTACATCCTCAAAAAATTCCAGAAGATTAGTCAAGCATGATTTCCCCTTTGTAAATCCATGCTGATTCAGACCGATCCTGTTACTGCTATCCAAATGTGCGGCTTTTTCATCTTTTAGAATCGACTCCAGCAACTTCCCCACCACCGATGTCAGGCTAACTGGTCTATAATTCCCCGTTTTCACACTCACGACTTTCTTAAAAAGTGGGATAACATTAGCTACCCTCCAATCCACAGGAACTGATCCTGAGTCTATAGAACATTGGAAAATTATCACCAATGCATCCACGATTTCTAGAGCCACTTCCTTAAGTGGCTCGGCCCGAAACATCGCCTATTTCCTTCGCTCCATAGATGCTGCTGCACCCGCTGAGTTCCTCCAGCAATTTTGTGTACCTTCCTTAAGTACCACTTCCTTAAGGACTCTCTCACCGCCAGATCCCAGGTGGTCAAGTTGGGGAGATATACCTCCAGCCCCTTCACCCTGAACACAGGATCCCCCCCAGGGTTGCATCCTCAGCCCCCTACTGTACTCCCAGAACACACATGACTGTGGCCAGGTTCAGCTCCAACTCCATCATTAAGTTTGCTGATGACACAGTGGTGGTGAGCTTGATCTCCGATAACAATGAGAAAGCCTACCTGGAGGAGGTGGCTGACCTGGCGCTCCGGTGTCGGAATAACAGCACTCTCTTGAATGTCACAAAAACCAAGGAGCTGATTGTGGATTGTTGAAGGGCACAACAACCGAGGATGTACACGCCACTGGGGATTAATGGGACTACTGTGGATAGGGTGAGCAGCTTTAAATACCTGTGAGTCCATATCACAGAGGATCTGACATGGACAACACACACTGCCGCGCCGGTGAGAAAGGCAAGGCAGTGCCTTTATCACCTCAGGCAGCTGAGGAAATTCAGAGTCTCCCTGAGGATCCTTCAATCCTTCTACGCTGGTGCTGTAGAAAGAATCCTGACCGGAAACATCTCTATCTGGTTTGGCAACAGCTCTGCCGAGGACAGGAAGGCTCTGCAGAGAGTAGTACGTTTGGCCTCCCCCCCCCTGCAGGACCTATACACCAGGAGGTGCAGATCCAGAGCCAGCAAGATCATGAAGGACCCCTCCCACCCCAGCAACGAACTGTTCCAGCTGCTATGGTCAGGCAAGCGCCTCCGCTGTCACGCTGCGAATACAGAGAGGATGAGACGGAGTTTCTTCCCACAGGCCATCAGGATTGTAAACTCTGATCTCACTAGGGCATAAATACTGTTGTGTCTTTTTTTTAAATGTAAATACTGGTTCTGTTCTGTTCTGTTGTTTTGCACAATCCCGCAAGCATTGCCACTTTCATTTCACTGTACATCTTGTATGTGTATGTGACAAATAAAGTTGACTTGACTTGACTTGACTTGGTGACCTGGACAGGTTGAGTGAGTGGGCAGATCTATGGCAGATTCAGTTATAATGTAGATAAATGTGAGGTTATCCACATTGGCGATAAGAACAAGGACGCAGATTATTATCTCATTGGTGTCAGATTAGGAAAAAGGGAAGTGCAACAAGACCTGGGTGTCCTTATACACCAGCCACGGAAAGTAAACATGCAGGTACAGCAGGCAGTGAAGAAAGCTAATGGCATGTTCGCCTTCCTAACGAGAGGATTTGAGTATAGGAGTAAAGGGGTCCTTCTGCAGTTGTACTGGTGCCCTGGTGAGACCACATCTGGTGTATTGTGTGCAGTTTTGGTCTCCTAATTTGAGGAAGGACATCCTTGCTGTTGAGGGAGTGCAGTGTAGGTACACAAGGTTAATCTCTGGGATGGCGGGATTGTCTTATGAAAGATTAGAAAGACTGGGCTTGTATTCACTGGAATTTAGAAGGATGAGAGGCGATCTATAGAAACATATAAAATTATAAAAGGACTGGACAAGCTAGATGCAGGAAAAATGTTGCTAATGTTGGGGGAGTCCAGAACCAGGGGCCACTGTCTAAAAATAAAGGGGAGGCCATTTAAAACTGAGATGAGAAAACACTTTTTCACCCAGAGAGTTGTGAATTTGTGGAATTCTCTGTCACAGAAGGCAGTGGAGGCCAATTCACTGGATGAATTTAAAAGAGAGTTAGATAGAGCTCTTGAGGCTAGTGGAATCAAGGGGTATGGGGAGAAGGCATACACAGATTACTGATTGTGGATGATCAGTCATGATCACAATGAATGGCGGTGCTGGCTTGAAGGGCTGAATGGCATCCACCTGCACCAGTTTTCTATGTTTCTGTTTCTGTTTTGACAGCTTTACAAAACCACATCATCGGTACTTTTACTTAAATGCTGCAAAGTGCAAATATTGGATTTAATTAAATATTTATAATGGCTCAGTGAATGTGAAAATACATTGTATTTGTTCACTTCCATATTAATACATTACTTGGTGATCAATGAAATGGATTGGCAGCAGCATTTTCAAAGAGATTTAACTTGGTTCAAGTAAGAACTGAAATGCCAGAAAGTTCCTAATGGTGGAGCACTTTTCCATTAAATCTAATTCTGGTTTAAATAGATATATTTTTATTTGCTTCTTCCAAGGACATTGAGGATGCTGGGGGACTCTACTGAGATAATATACCAATAGATTTTTCTCGTTTTAGAGATACAACCTTCGGCCCACGAGTCCACGTCGATCAACAGTCACCAGTACACTCGTTCTATGTTATCTGTTTCGCATCCTATACACTAGGGGCATTTTATTGTAGCCAATTTACCTACAAACATATATGTCTCTGGAGTATGGGTGGAAACTGGAGCACCCGGAGAAAACCTACACGGTCACAAGGTACAATGTGCAAACTTTGTACAGACCACATCTTTAATCAAAATTGAACCTGGGTCTCTAGAGCTGTAAGGCAGCAGCTCCACTGTGCCATGGTGCCACCCTTAATGTTTAATAATTAAGTATGAAACAACATTTTACATTTCCTTACTCAGCAGAGGCATGAAGGCCCAAAATTTGCAGTCAGAAGGAATACACCAGCACTTGCTACTGACTTTGATGGAAGTCCCAAATTTTCAGTGAGGAAGCTGGGGAAGCTGCTGCCTCACAGCTCCAATTATCAGTGTTCAGTCCTTTTCTCAAGTGCTATATCATATGTATGGTGTTTACATGTTTCCCCTGTGACTCCCTGGGTTTTCTTTGAGTGCTCCAGTTTCTTCCCACATCCCAAAGACGTGGGTGTTGGTAGATTAACTGGCCACAGTAAATTGCCCCCAGTGTGTGGGATAAATTGTAGACACTTCAGCGAATTGATGGGGATGTGGAGAGAATTAAAAGGAGATTAGTGCACAATCAGTGTGAGCGTGTGATTGATGGTCAGTGTGGACTTGATGGGCCGAAGAGCCTGTTTCTGTATAGTACGACGTTATGAAAAAATATAACAATGCTTGTAGTGTGACCTGCTACTCGCCTAATGTCTGCTGCTATCAGGACTCAGTTCTATAGGATCCCCCATTCCATCATCTTTGATGACATCAAACTAGCTGAATGATCAACCACATTTTCTGGAGCAAGAAACAAGAAAACATTAAAAAAAATTAATCTTGCAATTATTATACAGTGAGGTAAAAACATCTAAAGCAAATGTTAAAAGATTGTAAGCAAATCAATTAGTTAAAAATACTATTTTTTAATCTCTGATATTTTGTATAAGTAAATTAAAATGTACAAGCATTATTCTTATGTTTAATATACACCACAACATAATGACTGGAAGAAAATAAATCAGCTGGTAAATGTGGAAAGAATAACAGAGTTAACATTTTAGGTTCTAACCTCTTCGTCAAAGCTAGGAAAGAGGGATAACAAGTTAGTTTTAAGTTGTGGAGAAGATGGCAGAAGGATAGATAGGACAACGGGAATATTTGTAATGGGGTGAATCCAGGGTTAATGTCATAGCGTCCTACAGCAAAGAAACAGGCCCTTTGACCCTATGTGCCCATGCTAACCTTCAACCTCTTATCAGGTGTCTTGGATTCCACAGGCACATTTTTTACTATTTTCCCATGTAGGATGTTGTCAATGGCCTTAGTGAAACTCATTTAAGCTATATCAAATGCACAGCCTTCGCAAATACATTTTAAATTCAAAATTTCTGTCCTACATGATCACCCCAACAAAGCCAGGCTGATTATGTTTGATTCCTGAATGGGGATACATTGTAAAGTCATCTGCTTGGGGATGAATGGGGGGCATGCGGAGAGAAAGAGAGGGAATTACCAGAAGCTATGAAAAGAGGGCTTAACATTTAAATGCTCTGTCCCTTATTTGTCACCCAATTCTAGCCCAATTTAATAATACCGTCAGATTAATTTAATTCATTCCTCAGAGTGCCAAATGACTCCTATCACTACACTGACACACTGGGGCTGTATCCAAAGTGTGATATGACTCAATGACTGAGATGACCACTGACATTCAGCGTTTTAGGAAGATGTACCAGTAAGCTGGTTTTAGGAACAATCAGTCGTGCTCCTGTTATCTCCCATCAGTTTTGGTGCTTTGCTTATTTTGCTGCAAGTGATTGCTGTCCTCATGTGGCCCATTTATAGGGCCATTTATTATTGTACAGCACTCCTCAATAGGTGCACATACCTTCAAATATCTACCCCTTTAAATCGAGGCACAAATCCCAGCTTAGTGAGTGGCTGATCTCAGCCCTGCGCAGTGCCCACGTTTGGTGTGGACAGGCTCCATCCTTTACACAAATGGACATGCAATGGACACACCAAAGCTCTGGCAATTATTTCTGGACATTTAAAAACATGCCTGGGCTTTGAACGTTAAAATTCCTGCCAATTTATGTTTTTAATGTGATATGTGAATAGTGAAAAGCCTGGATAGAGTGGATGTGGGGAGGATGTTTCCATTAGTGTGAGAGTCTAGGACCAGAGGCCATGGCATCAGAATAAAAGGATGTTCCGTTAGAAAGGAGATGAGGAATAATTTTCTTCAGTCAGAAGGTGGTGAACTTGTGGAATTCATTGCCACAGAAGGCTGTGGAGGCCAAGTCAATGGATATTTTTAAGGTGGAGATTGATAGATTCTTCATCAGTACGGATGAGAAGGGGAGAAGGCAGGAGAAATTTTGCTCCTATAACTTATGAACATGAATATTAAATTAATTGAGGACATTTATTTCAGTACATTTAGCGGCTTTAACTCCACACTGTTTCCATGTACTTTATGTAGAGCCAGGATTTTGCCATAAATGCTATAAATGCCTCTTCATGCCTTTTTTGATTTCACCAGGATAATTTTTCATGATCGAGTGCCTAAATCAGCCTTTATTGAAATTTTGCTAAAATGTGGTGCTATTTTCTCTAGTTGTACCATGATTACAATGACGTTTTCTATGTTAACACATTAATATTAATATTATTATTAACCTGTTAACCTAGTATAAGTTACAAGAACATTTCCACCACCGTCAGTCATTCATTCGTTCGTGCCATTGCCCATTGGTTTAGTCTTCTCCAAGATCGATTTATGAAAGAACTGCAGATGCTGGAAAAATCGAAGGTAGACAAAAAATGCTGGAGAAATTTATGGAGAGAAGGAATAGGTGACGTTTCGGGTAGAGACCCTTCTGCAGACTGATGTGGAGGGGGGGGATAAAGAAACAAAGAGGGGGAGACAATAGGACTAGAAGGAGAGCTGGGAAGGGGGAGGGGGAGAAGGGAGAAGACAGGGGCTATCTAAAAGTAGAGAAGTCAATGTTGATATTGCTGGGGTGTAGACTACCCAAACAAAATACCCAAGGTTGTCTCCTCACTACATTTACTGCTGGCTCCAGTCGCAAATTTGAGATTTCGAGCGATCTGTGCAAGGCATTCATTGATGCTGGAATTCCACTGTGGAAATTGGAAAACTAACCCCTCAGAGGTTTTTTAGAAAAATACACAGAGGAACATATACCAAGCGAGTCATCATTATGGAAAAATTGACAGCAACTTCAACATTGTTATGCAGAAAATTAGAGATGAAGTTGCATGCAAGAAAATATGGATCTCAATAGATGAGACAACCGATGCTGTGGGGAGTTATGTTGCCAATGTGGTCATTAGTACACTGGAGGCAGGTCAACCATCAAAGAAGTATTTGTTGTCATCGGAGGTATTTGAGAAGTCAAACAGCTCAACTATTGCTCAGTTGTTGACATCTTTACTTGCTGTACTTTGGCCAGAAGGTATAAAACACGAGAATATTCTTCTGTTTGTGACTTCAAGTTTTATTCCCCAAAATGTTGCATTTGACATTCTTAGCTCAAGGACTTCATAGAATTGCCAAACACATACGAAGCTTGTTTCCAAATGTCGATCGCCTAGTTTCCAATGTCAAGAAACTAGTTTCCAATGTCACGTGTGCAGTTGTTCAAGGAAATGACACCTGAGACTCCGCTACCTCCTCAGCCTGTTTTGACTAGGTGGGGTACATGGCTCTCTGCTGTACTCTACTATGCTGCAAATTTTGAAAAGATAAAATAAATCGTCAACTGTTTTGAAAAAGAAGAATCTGCTGCATTAAGGATCGTCAGTGAAATCATGCAGAAAAAGTCCCTCCACCGCGTTCTTGTGTTTATGCTTCCAATTTTGCAAATTTACCACAAGCTATCACTTCCCTTGAGAAACGTGGCGAAACATTAGTGAATAACTTGCAGGTTTTCAACAAAGTAACTGACAATATTCGTAAAGTTCCTGGCGAAGTAGGCAAAGACATACAAGGAAAATGTGAGAGAGTGATTTTAGCTAACAAAGATCTTGAAGAATTAGAAAACATAGCTAAAGTTCTCAAAGGTAGTTGTAATGTACAAGATATCGACATGAATATTGAGTCTGTACGTTGTTTCGGGTAGGCACCAGTGACCTCAACTGAGTAGAATAAAAGTTTTTCACAACTGAAGCATATTCTGTCTGACAGACGGCATAGTTTAACATAATTTGAAAAAAATGCTAGTAATTATGTGCAACCAGGCAACTTTGGTCATTCAATGTAGTATACCTTTATAATTATCATTTTTATCCATATTTTGGTGGTGGGTATAAATGCCTTTTTTGTCAATAAATGCCTTTTTATGCCTTTTTTAATAATTTTATTATGCTTTTTTGCCTGCCTATTTCAGTTTTTTAGTGCCTAAACATCCTAAGTGTTTCAATGATTCTGGTTTGTCTGTCACTGAAGCACACATTTCCTGAAAAATGAGCTTACGGTGGATGAGTTACAGCTGGAGAATGATGCACAGCCCCAATGTGCACAGTTTGCCCAGAGGTTAAATGGTTGAATTACATAAGTGGTGCCTTCAATCCAAAACATTATTGACGATTTTAAAGTGTAACATTAAGGTGATATTAACATTGCAATTTTGGTCATTGCAATGATGATGCCACGATGATAAGTGCAAAACCTTTAAAACTATAACAGAAATTGTATCCCGGAATGGGAAGAAAATCTATTGACACTAAAGGCAATAAGACCAAAGAACTGCTCTGGGACAGAAGTTAAGAGTTTTTTGAGTGTCATTTGGTAAATACAGCAAATCTACATTATAACGGACCATGGGGGGGGGGGTGGAGGGGGGGCAGGGGGCTGGTGCCTGTTATTGCTGATTGTCCGCTATAACTGAGTAAGGCATTATTATAGATAGAGCTCTTAAAGATAGCGGAGTCAGGGGATATGGTGAGAAAGCAGGAACGGGGTACTGATTGTGGATGTTCAGCCATGATCACAGTGAATGGCGGTGCTGGCTCAAAGGGCCGAATGGCCTACTACTGCACCCATTGTCTATTGTATTAGAAACAAACAACTGCAGATGCTGTTAAATAAAGAAAAGGACACTGGTAACTCAGCAGGTCAGGCAGCATCTCTGGAGAACATGGTATGTATCATTTTAGGTCCTCAGTCTCTCAGCCTGGAACTGAACTGGGAATCTGGGTGTGTTGAGGGCCCTGACCTGCTGCCTGACGGGGGAGAGGCGAGTATCGGTGGAGTCATGGTCACATCGCAGGGGAGCCAGAGTGCAAGTAATTTTCCGTGGTGGCAGCAGGCACAGCCTGGAAGCGACTGAGGAAGCTATGAGGGCCGGTGTTGGCAGCAGGTCCTACCTGGAGGCGGCCAGGGAGGTGGTGTGGGCCATGGGTGGTGTTGGCGGCAGTTCTGTCCTGGCAGTTGCTGGGGTGTTGGTGCAGGTTGGGGGTGGTGCAGTAGCAGGTCCAGTCTGGAAGCCGAGAGCCACAGAGTCGGTGCGGGCCAGGGCTGGGGTCGTCTGAAAACTGTTATAAAGAGGGCTGTAGAAAATGAGGGTATACTGTCATCACTATTGCTTTCCAATGTTATCAGAGAAGAGGCTGCGAAAAAAGATCACAAAGTTAGAGAATGACATTGTGGATCAACATACAAATATTGACAGCAGGTTAATACCATAGCAAATACAATGGTGTGTGTATAGTAAATGCAATTGTGCAAGGCATACTATCTTTATTGTGCTAAATTACCAAATAATACAGGATTTTAATTTTGCAATTTAGGATTATTTCTGAAGTGTTCAGGAGCCGAGACAAATATATACGCGAAAGTTTGGTTTTTATACTGAGGTATAAAACTGAGGTATACTCATTACACCACAAATCTGCTCCAATATTCCTCAAAGTTTTAATACAGAACACATTAAAATAAGTTCTAAATCTCCCTGTGAGGGTGTAAATTGCATGTAATTTGGAGCTACATGTATGAGAACATGGTACTATGTGTAATGTCTGTACTTACAGCATTAGAACTATCCATCCGTCATTTCTGATTATCCAGATCTTTCCTCCTTTTCGGCAGTCCCTTGGTAATCTAGGATGATTCATTTCCACTTCATTTCTGTCGATTCTGGGGTGAATCAGCTGGCTTTTGCAGTGTGACCGGGAGGAATGGGTGGTTAGTTTGTAAAGTGGTGTGTTGTTTCCATCAGCTCCTCTCGGCCACGGTGGGCTCCCAATACATAGATTCCGTGTTCTCAGTACTGTCTTGAATGCACCATCTCTCCTTTGAGCAGTTGTTAGCCAGGAATTCATGAAAAATCGGTTGGGATATTAGATTTCCTCAATGAGATTTTGAACAAATTCATGAATCCTTTCCACCATCCCTCTGGTAAATCTCTTCCTATGATTGTGTTCAGAATAGTGTATTTGTTTTGGTGGTGCGGCGTGAAACATGCAGATATCATGGCCTGCCCATGTGAGCCAGTTCAATTTAACTAGGACCTCATTATTGGGCATGATGGTCCTGGAGAGAATACCAATGTTGGTTCATTTATCCATCGAATGAATTGCAGAGACAGAGTTATTTGGTATCTTCCCATTGCCTGGAGGTGCTAGTCCATGACTCCGAAACATGTAAGAGGAATCGCTATTGCCCAGTAGGTCATGAATTTTATGAAGCTTATCTGGTAAATGACTTTTGCAAGTTTTTAAAAAAAATAAATGATTATGGCAATGACTGTAAAGATTTAATTTCTATTAACTTTACTGTTAATTGAAATCTACGGTTGTTAAAAAAGTATAATTTTTCTTGATGTTTTCTTGTAATTGCCTTTCTTTAAAAGTTGTCAGCCTGAGATGGACAGTAAGCCACACTATAAAGCAAAGGACTAAAGGCTTTCCAGCATGTCGCTTCAGTCATCTAAAGGGTAAAGGCTAGCAGTTTACCAGCTATAACCTGTAAACAATGCAATCAATGATTGATGATTTCACTGAGCTAATAAGTTCAGTGAGAAGGTTAAGCCATCTGAGCCACCTTGACAAGACGGCAAGTAAACTGTGGTGGGTGAAACATTAGTAGAGACAGTCTCTGTGGCAAATAGGTTTTGCTGGGTTGACGAAAGAGAGTGGAATGAACTAATCTGGAACATGCAAACGATTGGGGGGAAGGGAGTAGGGTAAGGGTCCAAGTAATTCCATGTCATTGACCTGTGTAATAAATCCTTTCTAACTCTGAGATGAGGTTTTACAATGGCATTCTATTTCTAATTTTCTATTGGGAAATTATTACATTGGTGTTTTCTGAAAGAGATTATGATGACTGTTAAATGAGCTGATTTCTGTTTACTTCTGTTTGCTTTAATGGCTCACAGATTAGCTGACACTGGCTGTTGACTCTTTTTGATAAATATTGAAGCACATATGTCTCAGATAACTTTCACTCACAGACTAAGCAGCCTGTATTTTTCATTCTAAGTAGGTGCTTTTTTGCAAAAGGGTTTGTTCAAAGAAACTGAGAATCTTTTGATCTTTGGTGTCACGTGGGCTTCATACAAATGGAGGTCAAACCTGCTAATGTAAAGTTCTGGTTAAATATTGTCTTGCAGTTTGCATTATGCCTTCTGTCGCTTTTACACTAAAGGCTGTGCAATTGTTAAAATCAGTATTTACTCAGCAATTAAACATTTTTAGCTTCAGGATTTTGCACTCATTACACTTAAAACCATCTGTTCCAGTTTGATGACTGATTTTTTTTCAACATTTGGCCGATAAGTAACATTTCCCAGAATCCTTTTAGTCATCAGGCATCCACACAGGTATCCTGTTGTCTTAAATTTTATTCTTTACGTTGACAACTATAGTGATAAGTATTCAATCTTGGGAATTTGTACTGAACTCATAATGTGGTACTGGTTGCTTGCTGTATTTTAGTTTCAAAGATTTAAATCCAATAAAGTTGATAGAACTGAATCTTGGATGTAGCAAACAACATACTCCCCCGACTGTCATTTTAAACTTTGTATCCATAAGCAAACTCAAATATGAGGCCAGCAATTAAATTGCTGCTTACTAAACAGAAAACACTTAAAAATCAGGTTTCCTTTAATAGAAAAGATGATATCATGTCAAAAAGATTATATCCTAATGATTAAAGATGGTAGTTTCAGTTTTATTCTGCACTTCTTACTTGTGGTGTTTGGAAAAAGTAAGTTTTCCATTAATGCAGCTTATATGCGGTTTGTAGTTAATATAGAAGCTGACAATGCATCATTATGCTGGCTTTATTCTTTAAGGATTACTGTAAGTTCTCACTGCAGTATCTACACAGTTCTTTTAGAGTTTTAAGGTTCCATTCTCCCTCTGAAAGTCCACTGGAGTGTAAAGTTCTACACTAATCTCATCAAAATCTCCAATGCTTACAGCCTGTGCTGCTGACCCATCACACCTCCCTGGTCTACACCGAGCTGCTACAATGCTGAGAACTATATTCTACACTCTGTATCTTCCCCTTTGCTCTATTTATTGTGCTTGAGTTTGACTTGATTGTATTTATGTGTAGTATTAACTGATCTTATTGGACAGCATGCAAATCAAACTTTTTCACTGGTACACATGACAATAATAAACCAAAACCTAGGTTCGCCCAATGCAATCAATTTAATATCTTAATTAAAATATATATTTTCATGGCTTTCCCTGTAACCTTTTCCAACCTAATGATCTCCCTTGGAGCTTCTTTTCCCTCTGATGTAGAACTCTGAAGATTTAATAGGAATCTGAGGGTGTAACTTTTTCACACAAAGGGTGGTGTGTGAATGGAACAAGCTGTCAGAGGAGTTAGTTGAGGCTGGGACTATCCCAACATTTAAGAAATAGTTAGACAGGTACATGGATAGGACAGGTTTAGAGGGATATGGACCAAACGCGTTCAAATGGAACTAGTGTAACTGGGACACGATGGCCGGTGTGGGCAAGTTGGGCTGAAGGGACTGTTTTCACAATGTATCATTCTATGACTCTATAACTCACTTGCCCCAACAAGCCACATGTTACTAAGATCCTCCTTTAAATTTGCCTCCTAAACCAAATTCATGGTTAATTTTTTAATAGCTTTGTTGGCTCAATATCTTTTTTATTTTCTCATTACACATTTGTGAAGTCCTTTGGCACATTTTCCACGTTAATGCCATATTATTGTTAGTTATAGTTGAAATGCTAACTATGGATCCACACATCGCTGTCTAGAGAAAAAACCAGAGTGTACCTGAATATGCAAAGGAAGTTCTGAAACCTAAAGATAAAAACAATATATGGTGGTAATTAATTTTGGTCCTGTTCCTGTCTGAGATTTATGGAACATCTGGCTCCCAACACTTAGCATCTCTTTGCTTTTGTGACTACTGGATTGTACATTAACTGTCTGTTTGCTTAGTGATATCACTGCAACATTGTCCAATAGAGAAACCAAATAATTACTATCACAGCACAAAGCAGATAAAACCAGAATATTAGATAAGGTGCAGAGTTCTAGTTTATCAGCAGGTCTTGCCTGTTCGAATTTAATCACAAAATGTTGTTGTCTTTTACTTGAACCTTTGATCTGGTCTTTCAATTCAGATTTTTAAACAAAATAATTGTATTGCTCTGTTCCTTCATTCATATGTTTTAGTAACGTGCTCTCCCTGTGTTTTTAATAGTCAGATTATAAGGTGAACGTTGGTCCATTGGAGGGTGAGACTGGAGAGTTGTTGGTGGGGAACATGGAAATGGCAAAGGCATTAAACGAGTATTTTGTATCAGTCTTCACCATAGAAGACACAAAAAATATTCCAACGCTGGATAAACAGGGGGCGGTAGGAATGGAGGAGCTAAATACTATTAAGATCACCAAGGAGGTGGTATTAGGGAAATTAATGAGACTGAAGGAGGATAAATCCCCTGGGCCTGATGGATTACATCCAAGGGTCTTGAGGGAGATAGCGGTGGGGATTGTGGATGCATTGGTGATAATTTTCCAAAACTCCCTGGAGGCAGGAACGGTCCCAGTGGATTGGAAAATGGCCAATGTAACACCTATATTTAAAAAAGGAAGTAAACAGAAGGCGGGTAACTATAGACCGGTTAGTCTAACATCGGTGGTGGGTAAAATGTTAGAGACAATTATTAAAGAAACACTAACGGGGCACTTGGATAAACATGACTTCATCGGACAGAACCAGCATGGTTTTGTGAAGGGGAAGTCCTGTTTAACGAATCTGCTCGAATTCTTTGAGGAAGTAACAACCCGGGTGGATAAAGGGGAACCGGTGGATGTGGTATACTTGGACTTCCAAAAGGCTTTTGACAAGGTGCCACATAAGAGACTTTTGCTAAAAATAAAAAATTATGGGATTGGGGGTAATATATTAGCATGGGTAGAGGATTGGCTAACAAATAGGAAGCAGAGAGTGGGGATAAATGGTTCATACTCGGGATGGCAACCGGTAACTAGCGGGGTTCCGCAAGGGTCGGTGCTGGGACCCCAGTTGTTCACAATTTATATAAATGATTTGGAGGAGGGAACCAAGTGTAATATATCAAAATTTGCGGACGATACAAAAATGGGAGGAAAAGTAGGGGATGAGGAGGATAGGAAGAGTCTGCAAAAGGATATAGATAAGCTAGGTGAGTGGGCAACAACTTGGCAGATGAAGTTTAATACTAATAAATGTGAAGTCATTCACTTTGGGAAAAAAAATGATAGGGCAAGTTATTTTCTAAATGAGGAGGAGCTGCGTTGTAATGCAACGCAAAGGGATCTAGGGGTATTAGTACATGAATCACTAAAAGTTAGTATGCAGGTGCAGCAAGCAATCAGGAAGGCCAATGGAGTTTTGGCCTTTATTGCTAGGGGGATTGAGTATAAAAACACGGAGGTCTTGCTGCAGCTGTACACAGTATTAGTGAGACCACATTTGGAATACTGTGTACAGTTCTGGGGTCCATACTTAAGAAAGGATGTACTAGCCCTGGAGGCAGTGCAGCGAAGGTTTACAAGATTAATTCCTGCAATGAGGGGATTGACATATGAGGAAAGGTTAAGTAGGCTGGAACTCTACTCTTTGGAGTTTAGAAGAATGAGAGGCGATCTCATTGAAACATATAAGATCGTGAGGGGCCTTGATCGGGTGGATGCACCGAGGATGTTCCCAATGATCGGGGAAACTAGAACTAGGGGACATAGTTGCAGAATAAGGGGGGGCTCTTTTAAAATGAGATGAGGAAGAACTTCTTCACCCAGAGGGTGGTTAATTTATGGAATTCACTGCCCCAGGGAGCAGTGGAAGCAGAAACTTTAAATATATTTAAGACTAAAATAGATGGTTTTTTAGCTGCCAAGGGGATAAGGGGCTACGGGGAGAGGGCAGGGATATGGACCTAGGTATGGTTAGTATAGTAAGACCTGAGTGATCTCCTGGACAAGTGTCGATCGCCTGGATTGGGGTCGGAGAGGAATTTCCCGGATTTCTTTCCCGAATTGGACCTGGGTTTTTATCCGTTTTTTTGCCTCTCCCAGGAGATCACGAGGTTTTTGGGGTGGAGAGGGGTGATAGCGGTATAAAGGGGAGGGTAGTGTCTTGTGTTCTGTGTCTTGTGTCTACTGTTTGTGGGTAAGTGTGTCTGTTTAGTGTTCAGCCATGAGCGAATGGCGGTGCGGGCTCGACGGACCTGGTGGTCTACTCTCGCACCTACTTTCTATGTTTCTATGTTTCTATCAATATTCAGAATTAATCTTTCACATTGTCACAGTTCATTTTTTCAGATAGAAAGTGTAACAATATCACTAAGACTTGAGTTGGAAGTTTTGAGTTGGCCTCCATATATGCAGAGATGCAGAAATAGCAGATAGAACACCATATATAACCTGTAATTTAGAACAGTACAGCACAGGAATAGGCCTTTCGGCCCACATACTTCATACTGAACATAATGCCAGAGTAGACCCTTCTGTCTACGAATGTTCCATATCCCTCCATTCCCTGCATTTCCATGTGCCTATGTTAAAGTCTCTTGAATATCACTATCATATCTGCTTCTGCTACAATCGTTGGCAGAGTGTTTCAGGCACCCATCATTCTCTGCATGAAACAACGTATCCCGCACACCTCCTTTAAACTTCCCCCCTCTCACCTTAAAGCTCTGCCCTCTAGTCTCTGACATTTCCACCCTGGGAAAAAGGTTATGACAGTCTATATATGTCTCTCATAATTTTATCAACTTCCCCTCAGGTTCCCCCTTCAGCCTTGACACTCTAGACAAAATAATTCAAGTTAGTCTGTCCTCTCCTTACAACAAAAACCCTCTAATCCATGCAGCAATATAGTAAAACTCTTCTGCATCCTCTCTAAAACCTCCCCATCACTCCTACGATGTGATGACTAGAATTGCGGCCTTACCAAAGATTATAAAGCTGTAACGTGACTTCCTTACTCTTATACTTAATGCCCTGATCAATGAAGACCATGACTTGCAAACTTAGATAAACCACCTTTTTACCACTCTATCCAGTGTCACTAATTTCAGAGAATTATGGACTTGGACCCCAAGATCCCACTGTACATCAATGCTGTTAAGGGTCCTGCTATTAACTGTATACTTTCCCCTTACATTTGACCTCTCAGTGTGTTATGTTATAACATTCATTGCTAGAGGATTTGAATGTGAGTTGTTTCCTGAGTCTTTAAAGTTTTAAAGTTACATTGAGAAGTTACATATTGAACAAGACTGGTTAGAATAATTTTCCAGTTACGTGTAAACCCACCAATGTATTGATATCTGAATAGAAGAAGGTTAGGTGACCATTTTAATAATAGCTGCATGATTGATCTTCAGATTCCAGGATAATTAGCATAGGCATGGTCACAGATGTTAAACCCATGCCCTTTATCTCACTGAATGTGTCATTCAAGAGCATTTCTATGGGTTATTTCCTGATCAAAGAGAGATATTTCTGCAACATATTTCTAGTTGGTGGTTTATCTAAGTTTGCAATTCATTTATTCATCTTTTACTTGAACCTTTGATCTGTCGCCATTGTTTTTACTGAAGACATACATCAAAAACGAGTCTGAAGAAGGGTTTCGGCCCGAAACGTCGCCTATTTCCTTCGCTCCATAGATGCTGTTGCACCCGCTGAGTTTCCCCAGCAATTTTGTGTACCTACATCAAAATAATATACTGGCATTATCCTGTTGTGCCCAGGCTGGACTGAGCTTTGGTACTAGAAACATTGGTAAAATCGTTGAGTTCAGGGCATGCCACAGCAAACAAGTGCCAGAGTGGGTTGCTTGACCACATCCTTCAAAATAACACTCAACATTTCTGCACTCCAAACACAAACATACCATGTTCTGTGTGGACAGGGCAACTGATACTGAATTGTACTGTAATGATACTTGTGACTTGTACATGACATGAGGCTCACAATGTAGACTAGGTTGTGCAAAGAGAAAAATAAACTGCACCCCCCCCTAAATCCCACGGTATATGAATTGCACAGCCAGACCCCAGTCTACAAAGAATGGACCCTGCACCCTCTCCTTCCCATTCAACACTTCACACCTACTTAAGGCAAGACTCCAGTATGAAAAGACTGGACTATTTCCCACCCCAACCAACACTTCACACCAACTCACAGGCTGACCTCAGTCTGCAAAGACTGTGCCTTTCTACACCCACCCCCCTCCAATCACCACTTCACACCCAATCTTCCACATCCTCTGTGCTGCACAACATAACTTATCCAATATCAACAATAAAATTATAGGAGGTGGAGAGGCTTTTCCGAGGACAAAAGAGCCGGAAATCTCCAGGACCTGACAATGTTTCCCCCTCTAGTCTTAAGCTCTGTGCCAAACAGCTGGCTATACAGTCTATACAAACATTTTTAACCAGTCCCTTCAAACATGTACTGTCCCTGCCTGCTTCAAAGCCTCCACTATTGTCCCTGTACCCAAAAAGGCAAGGATTACTTGTCTTAATGACTACAGGCCTGTCGCACTGACCTCTGTAGTCATGAAGACACTCGAAAGACTTGTGCTGGCCAAGCTGAAAAATATCACAAACACCTCTGCAGTTTGCATATCGGGCCTATAGATCTGTGGATGATGCAGTCAACCTGGGCCTGCACTTCATCCTGCAGCACCTAGATGGCCAAGGTACCTATGTGAGGATCCTGTTTGTTGATTTTAGCTCTGCATTCAACACCATTGTGCCAGAGCTACTACACTCCAAACTTTCCGAGTTGACTGTGCCTGAACCCCTCTATCTGTGGATCACCAACTTCCTGACAGACAGGAAGCAGCATGTGAGGCTGGGAAAGCACATCTCGGACCCGTAAACCCTCAGCATAGGAGCACTGCAAGGCTGCGTACTCTCTCCTCTCCTCTACTCTCTCTACACCAATGACTGCACCTCCACAGACATCTCTGTCAAGCTTCTCAAGTTTACGGACGACACAACCCTAATTGGACTGATCCAGGATGGGGAGGATTCTGCTTACAGACAGGAAGTGTCACAGCTGGCATCCTGGTGCCGTAGCAACAGCCTAGAGCTCAATGCTCTTAAGACAGTGGAATTGATTGTAGACTTTAGGAGAGCTCCCCCTCCCCTCACCCCACTCACCATCAACAACACCACAGTCACATATGTGGAGTCTTTTAAATTCATAGAAACATAGAAATGTAGAAATTAGGTGCATGAGTAGGCCATTCGGCCATTCGAGCCTGCACCGCCATTCAATATGATCATGACTGATCATCCAACTCAATATCCCGTACCTGCCTTCTCTCCATACCCCCTGACCCCTTAGCCACAAGGGCCACATTTAACTCCCTCTTAAATATAGCCAATGAACTGGCCTCAACTACCTTCTGTGGCAGAGAATTCCAGAGATTCACCACTCTCTGTGTGAAAAATGTTTTTCTCATCTCGGTCCTAAAAGACTTCCCCCTTATCCTTAAACTGTGACCCCTTGTTCTGGATCCTTAAACTGTGACCCCTTGTTCTGGATCTTTAAACTGTGACCCCTTGTTCTGGAACTTCCTGGGAACCATCATCTCCAAGGACCTTAAGTGGGGGGCTACCATCGACTCCACAGTTAAAAAGGGACAACAGAGGATGTACTTCCTGCGGCAGCTGAGGAAGCACAATCTGCCACAGGCAATGATGGTCCAATTCTACACGGCCATCGTAGAGTCTGTTCTCACCTTCTCCATCATGGTCTGGTTTGGCTCAGCCACCAAGCACGACACCTGGAGGCTGCAGCGAATCGTCTGATCAGCAGAGAAGATTATTGGCTGCAACTTTCCCTCCATTGATGAACTGTACACTGCAAGGGCCAGGAAGCGAGTGGGCAAGATCATCTCTGACCCCTCTCACCCTGGCCACAAACTCTTTGAATCACTTCCCTCTGGAAGGCGACTCCGGACTGTCAAAGCTGCCACAGCCAGACATAAAAACAGTTTTTATCCACGAGTTGTTGCTCTTCTCAACAGCCAAAAATCTGTAGCCTCCCTTTGGTCTGGTATTTTGTTGGTTCACATGCTTGATCAATGGCGTTTTATCATTAATGTTTTATTATTATTAATGTTTAGTGTTTTCTGAGTCATTCGTAACTGTCACTGTATGTCATGTTGTTACTTGTGGGTGAAGCACCAAGGCAAATTCCTTGTATGTGAATACTTGGCCAATAAACTTACTTACTTACCTACTTTATATATACATACATTTATTTGGTGAGTTTTAATATAAAATGTTTTGATCATCAACTGATATGAAAAATATTGGCTCAAATGAATGGAAAACTTATCTTGGTCATATATCCTGGGCTTCATATTCGTTCAACAAATAATCAATACTTGCAGTGTACATCCATAAAGAGTATTGTATGGGGTAACATAGGATAATTAATGAAGAAACTCGAGGCTGCAGTGGGTCAGAGTTAGCGGTGGAGGAGCTCTGAAAGACAAATGGTGTTGAATTGGATAGGTAAATTAAGATGATTTGAATAATTCAAAGACACATTAATCTCTTGTGATTTGGGTTTCCCAGATCTGACAACCTTTCCCCCTTTTTGCCCCTTCAGTCTGAAGAAGGGTCTCGACCCGAAACGTCACCCATTCTTTCGCTCCAGAGATGCTGCCTGTCCCGCTGAGTTACTCCAGCTTTTTGTGTCTATCCCCCTTTTGCATTCCTGGAATCAAAATAATTTGGTATTATCCAATTGATCATTCTACCTGAAGAAGGGTCTTGATCCAAAATGTTGCCTATCCATGTTCCCCAGAGATGCTGCCTGACCTGCTGAGTTACTCCTGTTGTGTCCTTTTTTTAATCAAAATATTTAATCTCTTTCAATTTCTTTACTTCATATAATCTGTACTTTCATTTCCAAGTTTACAACTCTTAATCTTGCTGATGTCATTGAGTCTTACAGCGTGGAAACAGGCCCTTCGGCTCAACCTGCCCACACCGGCCAACATGTCCCATCTACACTAATTATGATGTCCACACACAATTTGAAATTGGGTCAATTTTTCAAAGTTTACACTTCATTACAGATGCCAAGTTATGTGGCTCAGTGCAATTTCAAGTTGAAGAAGGCAGTTAGTGATTACTGGGTTTAGGATTGACAGACAGATTTGAGTTTAATATGTTGCAGATTCAAACATAAATCATATCCACATTCCTAAAGCCTACTTGGATATAAAGTAGGAAGAAAAGGAATCAAGAATAATAATTGATTGTCATAGATGACAGTTGTTTGAATGTTGATACTAGCAAAGCTATTCAAGTCCTAAAAATAATTAGCTGTAGACTTAAGACTTCTGCGAATCAATGAGGAAACAGGTCCTTCGGTCCACCCAGTCCACGCCAACCAACACCCATACACTAACACTATCCTACACACTAGGGACAATTTACAATTTTACTGAAGCCAATTAATTTACAAACCTGTATGTCTTTGGATTGTGGGAGGAAGCCAGAGCAAACCAACTAGGTCACAGGGAGAACATACAAACTCCATGCAGACAGCATCCCTAGTCTTGGTCGAACCCTGGTCTATGGTGCTGTGAGGCAGCAACTTTATTGCTGGTCTGCGAGGACTTGGTGGTGTGAAGGGCCTGTTTCCGCACTGTATCTCTAAACTAAAATAAGCTAATTAAAGCTGGACAGGCTTTATCCTGGAGTACAAAGAGAATCCACTTGTACTTTTTCACACTATAATAACATTTCCAATGAAACTTCAGGAAACTTTGGGCATTTGATCCAACCCTAATTATTAATTCAATCTGACCTTAAAAAAACATTATGAATTTTTGCAGTTTGCAATAAAAACTGTAACATAGCTGATAATGTGATTACAGGATTTTAATTCAAACTATTAAATTAAAAATAATGAATGTAAGTAAATGAACAAAAGTGGCTCAATCACATGGTCTGAAATGGAGTGAGCACAGTATAGATGTACTAAATTAGAACAGATGGCAAATGTTTATGTGAAAGTGTCTGTATGCCTTTGGCTGAATTAAAATTATTTTAATATGTGGCAACATTGTTTAATCATCTCATTACTATCCCGACATATTTGTTAAAGTTGTTTAATTATTGCCTGCAGTGGAAAGGTAATGCCACCATAAACATATATTTACCAAAATGAAATGCATGTACCTTTGGCCAGGAGTGCAAGGTCTAACCCTGTCATTATTCTAAATTAGTTAGGGTTTTAAGATGTGCAGTCCGATCACAATGTAACTTCACTGATTCGTTGGTTGTTCAGTCACTCTGATTTTAGTACTTTCCTAAAGTAAACCTGATCCAGCTGTCAATGGTTTAAAATGACTCATTTGCAATGTTTGTTTTTCATAAAGCTCTGTTTACTCAGAGAAAGACAGTCACACAATATTCCAGAAATGCATGTTAATGACCAAGTCTTAGTTCTTTACTTTGTGAACTTTAGTCTTTGACCTTAACAAACCAAAGTTAGGTAGTGCTGGACCAAATTATAATGGCAATGATTAATCTGTTTATAAGAGTTGGTAGAATTAGAAATCTTAGGAGGGGGAAATCATTTCTGATGATGTCAATTATATTTTCTTCGGGTATTCATCCTGGATACCAGGAGATCTGGAGAATCCACAAGGAAATTTCAAATTAATATATCCCAGAGTATTTCAAATGGTATTTGATTAACTTAAAATGCACAGCCACACTGAAAGTTAGCTCAGTCCTCTTGAGTCGAAGGAGCAGTTATGCATCATGTTTCATGACCAATTGTTAGACACAATCGTGCAGCTGGTAGAGTTCCTGCCTCACAGCACTGGAGACCTGGGCTCAATCCTAGCCTCGGGTGCTCTCTGAGTAGAGTTTGCGTGTTCTCCCAGTGAGTGTGTGGATTTAGTCCGGGTGCTCCAGTTTACCACAAAGATGTGCGGGTTTGTACATTAATTGGCCTCTGTAAAACTGCCCCTAATGCGGAGGAGGAATTGAGATAACATAGAACTGGCGAGAACAGTTGATCGATAGTCGGCATAAACTAAACTGATATATGGGCAAGGCAGCAACATATTGAAATCTTTATGATACAATCAGAGGGCAAATCTTAAGTTTACTAATCATACCATTGGATATAAATTTAGAGCCATTAATCAAATTAAGATGTTATTTATTTTGAACAACATTAATAGTCATAAATTTGGAAAATATGAACAAGATACCACGAAATCTCACCAATTTACACACGGCTCTCTTACATGAACATGCAATGGTCGTCCTATGTAAATGTGGTTACTCTGATGGAAGTTACTCATGGCATCATACCTGGCTGTACCAATGCTAAACTGCTCCTCTTTGTTCTTTAAATTTTGCCTTAGGCTTTGGTATGGCTCAAACCATTCACCTCCATTGACCATCAATTTGGTGGTAGCCCAACTCACTTGGTTCTGTTCTTATCCATAGAACCAGATTCAGAGGATCACCAGAAATATCCTCCCTTTATAAAGTTTTTGAAGGATTTTTCCTCCTTCTGCTCCAATTTCTTAGCTTTAGGCCTTCACAAACATGGCAGCAATTTCCACACTTCTGATGAGATCCAACTCTAAGTCTCTAAGTCATACCATCATATCATATCATATATCAATTAAAACTGTGTGTGTGTGTGTGTGTGTGTGTGTGTGTGTGTGTGTGTGTGTGTGTGTGTGTGTGTGTGTGTGTGTGTGTGTGTGTGTGTACGCCATTTTGCCTTTGAAACGCATTTCCTCGAAAAGCCAGACGCAAAAACGCGGAGATTTTTACATATTTCGGTAGGGATTTAACTTATGATTTCAGAAATCTACTCCTCTCTAGATTTGGTCAATTATTTCCCTAGATTTTCAATAAAATTGTTCACAAAACATCAAAAAAATTTAAATCAAACTGTTGCATGAGTCACAGTACCACCTCACAGATCCAATCACAATGGATCTCATTTACATATATGACATCTCAATGTCCCTAATGCGGAGGACGAATTGAGATAACATAGAACTGGAGAGAACAGTTGATCGATAGTCGGCATAAACTAAACTGATATATGGGCAAGGCAGCAACATATTGAAATCTTTATGATACAATCAGAGGGCAAATCTTAAGTTTACTAATCATACCATTGGATATAAATTTAGAGCCATTAATCAAATTAAGATGTTATTTATTTTGAACAACATTAATAGTCATCACAATGGGACGGGGTGGGAGATTGAAACCTTCACGTGGTCCCAATATAATCAAACAGCTGCATGAGTCACAGTGCAATCTCACAGATGTACATTCACAATGGATTCATTTACATATGCCATCACAATGGGACAAGTGTGGGAGATTGCAACCTTCACGAGCTCCCACTAAAACCAAACTGCTACATGAGTCACAGTGCCATCTCGCAGATGTACAATCACATCACAATGGGACTGGGGTGGGAGATCTCTCCCCCTCCCTGACATTTAGAAAAATATTAAGGTTGCCCAGCTGCTGACCTCACAATGCCTTTGCACCTGGCCCAACTGCCCCTGACAGTTTAAAATAAATACATTTGTGGTTGCATTTTGCTCTCTCTTTCTCTACCCCTATCTCTTTCCCCCATCTCTCTCTCTCTCTCTCTCCCATCTCGCTCTCCCCATCTCTCTCTCCCCATCTCTCTCTCCCCTCTCTCTCTCTCCCTCTCCCCCCACTCTCTCCCCCCTCTCTCTCCCCCTCTCTCTCTCTCTCCCCCCCTCTCTCTCCCCCCCCTTCCTCCCCCACCCCCATGCCCTCCCTCACCATCCCTCCCCTAACTCCCCTTCCCCCTCCCCTCCACCCCTCCCCTACCCCCTTCCATCCACCCCATCCCATCCCCATCCTCCCTCCCCCCTCGTCTCCCCCTCCCTTCCCCCCATCTCAGCCCCCCTCTCTCCCTCTCTCTCCTCCCCTCTCTCTCTCCTCCCATCTCTCTCAACCCTCCTGCATCCCTCCCCACCCACCCTCTCCTCATCCCCTCCACCACCTCTCCCTCTGTCTCTTGCCCTTCTGTCTGCCCCTTTCTCTCTGTCTCTCCCTATTCTGTCTCTCCCCATTCCCTCTCTGCCCTCACTCTCTACCCTCTCCCCCTCCCTCTCTAGACATGCCTGCGAGTTGGGGGCTATGCGTCAGTGGATAGGGCGGTTATGGGGTAAAAAGAGAAAATTAATAATATTAATATAATATCAAGGAGGGGCAGTTAGCATTTGTGTGGGGGGGTAGTTAGTGTGTGTGATGCCGCATGCCGCCCCCAGCCCCTCCCCTCTGTATTTTCTCGAAAATTAAACAGAAATACGCTGAGATTTTTACATATTTTGGTAACGATTTAACTTATGATTTCGCAAATCGACTCCTTTCTAAATTTGTGCAATTATTTCCCCAAATCTTTATAAAGTTGTTCACAAAACGGACATTAAAAAAAAAATCAAACCGTTGCGGCAGCTGCGGACGTCACAATGCCCTTGTTCGCGGCACCGCCCACCCCTCCCCCACACACGATTAAAGCAGATGCTCTCAACACGCAGGCACACTTTCCACCACCCTCCCCCCCCCCAGTCATTTTTTTTCCTTCTGCTTTGCTGCTGCGGACCAAAGATCAAGAGGGAGTATTGGCCGCCAGAGCCACCTTATCATCTCGCGCCCCGCGTGACAATAACGGCTGCTGCCGCCTGGCACTCCTCCACTCCTCCACTCCTCCACTCCCCCCCCCCCCCCCAGCCCCCCAGCCCGGCTCTCCTTCAGCTTGGGTTCTAGAACATGGCGGCGGCGGCCATTATCATCGCGCGGGCGCGGGGCCGTGCGATGGGAAGGTGGCCCTGGTGGCCATTACTCCCTCTGGGAGAGGCGGTCTATGGAGACCTGCGATTCCTCCGTTGATCGCAGGGACACGGAGAATCGTGACACCTTTACCTTGCTGGTGTTCCCGATCCCACCTGGCTGTCATGGGGGACGACCTCCTCTCCATCTCCCCCGACCGATTGTTTGTCACGCAGGTGGGTGAGCTTTCCTGTCGCGGAAGCCATGATCGGCCGGCCCCCCGCTGCTTTTGACTGTCCGCCCGCTCGCAGCAGCAGGGCTGCATGCTCAAAAGACGCCGCAAATCGGAAACCCCAGCTCCAAAAGACAACGGAAACCCCAACTCCAAAAGGCAGCAATCTCCCCTGCCCCTGTGTCCCTCTCTGTGTCCCTCTCTGTGCCTCTCAGCCTCTGTGTCCCTCTCGGTGTCCCTCTCTATGCCTCTCTGTTGCTCTGTGTCCCTCTCTGTGTCCCTCTCTGTGTGCCTCTCTGTGTGCCTCTCTGTGTGCCTCTCTGTGCCTCTCTGTGCCTCTCTGTGCCTCTCTGTGCCTCTCTATGCCTCTATGTCCCTCTCTATGCCTCCATGTCCCTCTCTGTCTGCCCCCTCCCTCTCTAGCCGCGCCTGCGAGTTGGGGGCTATACGTGAGTGGATAGGGCGGGGCATGGGGTAAAAGTAGTGAATTAATAATATTAATATAATATCAATGGGGGTGGTTAGTGTGTGTGAGTGTGAGAGGTTGGTTAGTGTGTGTGTGACGCTGCAGGCCGCCCCCCTCCCCTCGCAACTGCGCGTTGAGGGGACGGGACCCAACGGGTCCCACTTGGTCTATTTTCCCTTAAACCTTCCATTGTCTCCAAGCTCACTTAAATCCAATAGTGATATCAACAATTTCATAGAGTGATACAGTGTAAAAACAGGCCCTTCGGCCCAACTTGCCCACACCAGGCAACATGTCCCAGCTACACTAGTCTCACCTGCCCATGATTGGTCCATATCCCTCCAAACCTGTCCTGCCCATTTTCCTTTACAAAATATGGAGTAGAATAAAAACCATTTTTGGCCCTTGTTACAAATTCCTTTCCCGAGCCACTGATGTTATTCCTGTCCCTGGAAACTAACTGAACCTGATCCAGACTGATGGTAATCCTAATAATGCATTTGAATACTAGCTCATTTAAAAAAACATAATAAGCTCTGCATTGCCTACAATACCTTTTTGCATTTATCTAATGCACCATTTGCAGTAATGGCAGATACATTTACAACACAATTACAATTCTTTCCTCCTTTGACACTTAAACTGACCTCTGGTCAGGCATTTGGCCGTCTGCCTTAATATCCCCTTGTGTTTTGCCATGTAGATTTTTTGTTTGACAATACTTGTGAAGCACCTAGGATGTTTTTGCTGTGTCAATCATTTCATTTAAGTGGAAGTTGTCATTGTTAAGTCCCAATCAAAGAAATCTGAAGTAAGTATTGTGCCAATGTTGAAACAGTACCTTAATCTTTGTGTCTGCTTTTGAGGCAATTACAATGACCAAAGAAATATATCATGTGTAGGAAAGAACTGCAGATGCAGGTTTAAATCGAAGGTAGACACAAAATGCTGGAGTAACTCAGCGGGACAGGCTTACTTTGTGAACTTTCTTAGTCTTTGACCTTAACAAACCAAAGTTAGGTAGTGCTGGACCAAATTATAATGGGAATGATAATCTGTTTACAAGAGTTGGTAGAATTAGAAATCTCAGGAGGGGTAAATCATTTCTGATGATGTCAATTATATTTTCTTCAGGTATTCATCCAGGATACCACGTGATCCGGAGAATCCACAAGGAAATTCCTGTCCCGCTGAGTTACTCCAGCATTTTGTGTCTTCAGAAATATGTCAGGTACATTCCTGAAACCCTCCAAGAAACAAGAGAATTCTTTGACAATTTTTCGTAACCCAAGAAAAATATTCAAGAGATAGATGATAGTCTCCAGTTTTTTGCAAATTGATATAATTACTTTCAGATTCTTTTAACAGAACCTCTGTGAGAGTCTTTTGACAATAAATCGTACTTGAGTGAAAGTTAAACAAAACTAAGCTCAAAATATAACAACATAGAAAATATGTTTGGCCTTTTACATTAATCACACCTGTCATTGTTTCTAACCCCTGCCTTGGGATAAACTTGCTCTAGAATTCAGTTTGCATTATCTATTTTGAACATAGTGTACATCAAAATATCATATGTGAACAATAAAGATAATGGAAAACATATTATAGGCCATATTAACTACTGAGCACCAGCCAGGGGAAAGCCTGGAAATGGTTATTGTGCAAAACTTGGCCACTCGGCAAATAAGATACCAGGGCTTTTCTGAGGCTGGGGCAGTTATCCTTTTCTTGGAACAGAGAAGATATTTGACTAAAAGTTTTATTTTACTCCAACGCAAATTTATTTATTTGGTTTTAAAATGTAATGATCTATAGGGAAACCCGAGACCACATTCCTGATTATAAGCAATCAACACTGCTTGTTTGTCAGTTAAAAGCTAGGAATTCCTCAGATCATTTCAGATCAGATTAGTTTATTGTCACATACACCAGGGTGCAATGAAATTCACAACCAGAGAGCAGTGTTGAACTACTATCTACCTCTTTGATGACCCTCGGGCTATCCTTAATCGAACTTTGCTGGCTTTACATTGCACTAAACGTTATTCCCTTATAATGTATCTATACACTGTAACGGCTCAATTGTAATCATGTGTTGTCTTTCTGCTGACTGGTTAGCACGCAACAAAAGCTTTTCATTGTACCTCGATACACGTGGCAATAAACTAAACTGATAAACTAAACTGAAATTCCATGTTTGCTTGATGGTCATAGACTAAATAGTAAGTATAACAGTAAATACAATGACAGAAGATCAGGATGGTGCAAAGATTGTGGTGTAATCTGCAGTAGGGCACAAAAAATACTCAAGGTCAGAAACAGAATAACCGAATGAGGTGGAGTTAAGAATATGTGGCAGCGCTTACAGGGGGGAGGTGGGAAATAAATTATTGTTTCAGGAGTCTGTCAGTAATGGGAAAAAAGCTGTCAAAAGATTGGATTCTGTACTTTATAATATCTTCTACCAGAAGATAGAAGGAATGAAAGAGAATGGGCAGGGTGTCAGGCATCCTAAATGATACTTCCAGCCTTCCTGATACAATGCACTGAGAAGATGGTATGTGTAGGAAGGAACTGCAGATACTGGTTTAAATCAAAGATAGACACAAAATGCTAGAGTAACTCAGCGGGACAGACAGCATCTCTGAAGAGAAGGAATGGGTGACATTTCAGGTCAAAATGTTTCAGTCTGAAGAAGGGTCTCGACCTAAAACGTCACCCATTCCTTCTCTCCAGAGTTGCTGCCTGTCCCGTTGAGTTACTCCAGGATTTTGTGTCTATCTTCACAGAGAAGATGAACTGGATGCAAGGAAGTGACAAGCCTGCGATGCACCTGGCTGTGTTATGCCTCTGCAGTTCAGATGGTCAAGAGCAAGGCTGTTGCCCTTATCAAGTTGCAATGCATCCTATCAGAATACTTTCTCCAGCACATCTGTAGATGTTTGCGGCAATCCGTATGGAAATGCTAAATCTTCTCAGAGTCCTAAGGAAGTACATACGCTGATGCACTTTCTTCATCATCGCATCAGTATGAAGGGACCAGGTTAGGTTGCTGGTGATATGGACCAGCTCTACAACATCTCTGTTTATGAGGACAAGGTTGTGTTCATTAACCCCTCGCCCCATCTGTAGTATATCTCCAGATATTGTTAAACATGCTTCCTCCTGATAGATCCCTGACAGAACTGTTTAAGACATCTGTAAAGTGACTCTTCAGTGCATATGCAATGTAATATATGTAATGAAGTCATATTGATTAGTTTAGTTTAGAGATACAACATGAAAACAGATCCTTTGGCCCACATAGTCCACGCCGACCATTGATCACCCGTTCACACCAGTTCTATGCATAGGAAGGAACTGTAGATACTAGTTTACATCAAAGATAGACACAGAATGCTGGAGTAACTCCGTGGAGCAGGCAGCATCTCTGGAGAGAAGGGATGGGTGACATTTTGGGCTGAGACCTAAGTCTGAAAAAGGGTCTCAATCCAAAAGGTCACCCAGAGCAGTTCTATTTTATTTCACTTTCACATCCATTGTTACAAAACTTATCTTCAGCAGCGCTGCAGTTCTGTCACTGGCCGTGTGCGCGACTTTGGCGCCTTTGAGGAGGGGGGCGGGATTAAACTGCCGTTTTCTTCTGCCTGTCTGAGATATATTTTCTCGGGCTTCTACCTGATGCTGAAAATTCGTTCCGACTGCCGTTCTCGGAAAAAAAAATTTAAACCGCGGGACAATTTCAGCGCTGGAGTAAAATAAAAGGAAGTGACAAGCCTGTGGCTTCTAACGCCATCAACGCAGGCAACGGAACGGATCGCACGTATGGGACAAAGCAAGATAAGTCGTGTATTTTACATATAAACTTGCTTCTTAGGATGACTTTAATCAAAATTTCACATTGTGAAATTGCGATTTGGGCCCCATACAAACTGGCGGTGTTTTTCCTGCCAATATGGGGTTTAAATTCACTGCAAACCACAACGTTCCAATCGATCCCGTTCCACAAAAACCCACTCGCAAGATGATTAAAATGACCATTAATTTACGGGCAATTAAACACTAAATTGCTTCAATTTGGCCTATAAATTCATGACAATGAGATTTAAAAATCATGTTATATTGTGAATTCTTGTGTGAATGTTATTTGTACACTTAGGATATTTAAAAATGTTAACCTTTTCTTAAGAAATGGATAGATGTTTAGATCTAGTAATTGAATTTTGTAATTAGCTACAATTAGGTCACTAACTAATTATATGCTTTAATTTCAGGTCATCCAAGTAAGATTGTTTCATATTTGTTTCAGAATGCTTCAATCTATAATAACTGAAATTTTCTTTCAGTTCTCTTAATTTTTAAGAAAGTTATGGACTTTTGACTGTCCTCGATCACAGCTTTTGAGCTGTCAATGGAAAAGCAATAGGGAACAAGATGCTAATTTCTGAGTATGAAAATGGCCATAACTTTTATAATACTTAAGATATGAAAGTGAATTAGGTGTCAAATTAAACTTCTTTTTATGCTTTATCTGACGGGATAAATTGCAGACTTGATTTTTAAAATCTCAAAATTGTGTAACATTGCTACATTAGAGACAATTTACAGAAATTCACAAATTCTTCAGTCCAATCCTGCACATTCAGCACATAGTGTCACTTAGAGGAAGTAGAGATTTTGATACTAAACATTCTCAGTTATTTCTATGATCTGCTTTCCAATGCTCAGTTGAGTGTGCACGGAATGCTACCTCTATGTTTTTACTACATCAGTAGCTGGGCACTGGAGCAATTACTGATTGCCGTACTTAAAATGGATCATCCATTAATATTTGAAATACTGGGACAAAATAACACCTTCATATGTCTGCCAACTTTTGTTGATGTTTATTGCTTTCTTAATTCATATGCAAACATTCCAATAACTAAAAGAAAAAAAAGAGAATAATAAATGCTACATAATTTTTTATTGTCAGTAAATCAAATTTGTGAAAATAGAATAATTTTGAATTCAAATTTAAAGGCTATTGAACTTATGATCCTTGGGCAACTATGTGAATTTGTTTAATTCTTTGCAGGTAAAGAAGCTGCATTGTTGTCTGGGCATCTGCATCAAATCCTTTACAAATAGTTCTCCTTGTCTCAAGTATGTGAAGCAGTGTTTACCGAACTGATTTGGTCAGCCATGTAGATGTGAAGTCAGGTGTGCTGCATGCGCCTGGAGCCAGGTGAATTGTAAATCTTCTCTCTTATCGTGCACTGACAGTGAGGGGTAATGGTTTTATCTCCAACTAATTCTAACAATGGTTATTACAGTGTTTATTACCTGCATCCAAACAGATGGTGCTTTTGTGAGGTAATTTATTCAGGCCACAGGTAGCACTTGGGGGCAAAGAAATTCTGTTTGATGACCTTCTGGTAACGTGAAAGGAATAACCCCTTCATAAGGTCATAAGTGATAGGAGCAGAATTAGGCCATTTGGCCCATCAAGTCTACTCTGCCATTCAATCATGGCTGATCTATCTCTCCTTCCTAACCCCATTCTCCTGCCTTCGCTCCATAACCTCTAACACCTGTACTAATCAAGAATCCATCTATCTCTGCCTTAAATATATCCATTGACTTGGCCTCCACAGCCCTCTGTGGCAAAGAATTCCACAGATTCACCATCCTTTTCCGGCTGGACACCCACGAGTTCCAGCAGTGCCAGACAATTAATAAGTTTACAACCTATGACAAGAAATATGCAGATGACACCAAAACATCACCCATTCCTTCTTTTCAGAGTTGCTGCCTGTCTCGCTGAGTTACTCCAGCACTTTGTGTCTAACTTTGGTTTAAACCAGCATCTGCAGTTGCTTCCTACATTGGCTGATGTGGACGGTTATGCAGGGCACTGCAGATGATTCAAAATCTGGAGGTCTAGTATACTGGAGAAACAAGGAACTGCAGATTGAGTAACAAAAAAAGTCAAAGTTCTGGAGTAAATCACACAGAGATCCTGCCTCACCTGATGAATTCCTCCAGCATTTTTGTCTACCTACTGATTTACTTCAGCACTGTGTCCTTTTTTAGGTGCAATATACTCGATGTAGGATGCTAATAGACAAGGAGATAAAGACATCTGATGGGAACAGGGGTAGTTGATGATATTTTTAATCTGCAAATTACAAAGCGTTATATATCTATAGAAAGAATGAGGAGTGGCAACATCAAGGAGAGAACACAGTTCTAAACAAGTTCTATAGTTCTATAAATCCACCATGATGTACCAGTTGTGGCATTCAATAACCTTTCCAATGAAGGCAAGCATGCCAAAATGTCTTCTTCTTCTGCGTCTGAAGAAGGGTCTCGACCCGAAACACCACCCATTCCTTCTCTACAGAGATGCTGCCTGTCTCCCTGAGTTGCTCCAGCATTTTGTGTCTATCTTCCACATCATCATTACGTGTTAAGAGAAACAATGCCAAACCCTGTGGAACTCCAATGTAGAAGCTAATCTATTCTTTTTACGAAGGTAGACAAAAGTGCTGGAGAAACTCAGCGGGTGAGGCAACATCTATGGAGCGAAGGAATAGGTGACGTTTCGGGTCGAGACCCTTCTTCAGGCTGAAGGGTATTCTTTTTACGATGTGCCTTTTAATTCCATAACCTTCAATAATGTTAACATATTGTGTGGCATCTAAATAAGCACCTTTTGTAAGTTCATATATACTTCATCAATCATATGTAAAGTCATTGAGTTATACATAGTAGAAGCAGAGGCTTTCTGTCCATTAAGTCCATGGCGACCATTTAGTAATCATCCACATTCATACAATTTTACAGCATTTGATTAATCTTCATCCATTCTATGAATAATACAGGGCTAAACAGATTTGGTTCAACCTGGAATGAAAGGGAACAATTCCACGATCTGGCACCCCCAATGAGGAGTGAATGTATTCCTAGAATCCATGGACCCACATTCAGAGGCGGGCTACCTTTTAAAGGCCTGGTGAGCAAGTTACTGGAGAATGTGGGTGGACTGGTATCTGGAGTTTAATCTGGAGATATATTTTCCTAACATAAATATCTGAGGACACTGTGAGAAGCTAGAGAAAGAATTGCAGGAGTGTGGCTGAGATGTAGGAATCATCATTAGACACATGAGAGATGCTGGAAAATTGGAAGATGGCTAATGTTGTGTCTTGATTTAAAAAGAGCTGCAAGGAAAAATCAGGGCAGTGTGAGCCTTACATCTGTGGTAGGTAGGTTGCTGGAAAGGATTCTGAAGGATAAGATATATATGCATTTGGATAAACAGGTGTCTTCACAGTGGAGTACACCCTGGAGAGTGTATTAGAGCAGAGGGATCAAGAAATGCATGTACATAGTTTCCTAAAAGTGGTGTCACAGGTAGATAGGGTGTTCAAGAAGGGTTTCAGTACATTGGCCTTCATCAGTCAGCTGCGAATGTAGGTGAGGCACAGCAAAGCGATTGATGGGAAAAATGATGGAGAGAGAGGGGAAGGGTGGGAGTTGTAGAAACAAAATAGATGGGGAGAAAGGGTGGAGGGTGGGAAACAGGCTCTTCGGCCCAACTTGCCCATGTTGACCAAGATGCACCATCTAGGCTAGTCCCACCTGCCTGCATTGAGCCCATATCCCTCTGTACCTTTCCTAACCATGTACCTGTCCAAATGTCTTTCAGTCAGTCCCTGATCAAGTATAAAATTGAAACCCAACTGATTATAAAATAAGCTGACCTGACCCAAAGCTGATTATGGCCAAACCAGGCCCAATAATGAGCAGATGGAGCCAGGTGGGATTTGGGCAAGTTAGATAGTGCTGGTGTGTGATGGATAGAAATAGATAAAGGAAAAAAGGGCAATTTAAGGCAAGCGGAGGCAGGGGACAGAATGGCAGAGACTGGAAGGTGATAAGTGTAATCAGATGAGGGATAATGAGCAGATGAAACTAGGCTCAGCTGAGTGACAAATTTAGGTAATGAGGAGCAGGGAGTGGGATTGAAAACATGAACAAAGGGAGAACATAGATAGGCCAGTATGAGTGGGAAAGGAACATAGGGCATGTGGATTACCAGAGATTGGACCATTTAATGTTCATGCCATGAAGCATTAGGTTGTAGGCTACCCAAGTGGAATATGAGGTGTTCTTTTAATTTGTTTGTGTATGGCTTCACTGTGGCACCAGAGAAGGCCTAAGACAGACAGGTTGGCAGTATGGGCAGAGGACTGGTACACCGTAAAACAGTTGCCTAGTCTGCACTTGTTCTCATCAAGATAGGAGGCCACATCGAGACCATCTTTAGGTTATTGTGCTTTATTTTTTTAACAATTTATTACATGGAACCTCATGGAATATGTCCAGTAGTAGTCCATTTCAATTATATCCATATTAATTTCCCCATATCCTGCATGGTTACTTTTCATAAATACATTTCCTACCTAAGTTACCGAAAGCACTTTGCAGAAGTTTTCTCAAACAAAACCTTCCACAGAGTGACACATAAATGTTTTAACACAAATGCAGGTGTTTCTCAGGAGGGATCGAGATGGGAAGCAGTTTAAAAAGGAGATATCTATGCTTAACACCTTATCTACTGAAGGTACAGCTGCAATGGGGAGGTGATTAAATCAGAGAGGAGGAAGTCAGATTCAGAGGAGCACATGAATTTCTGGAAGGTGAAGAAAAATTGAGTGATCGCGAAGGTGAAATTATGGAGAGGTTTGAAAGATTTTAAAATCTGAGGCCTTGCTTGATTGTGACCCCATGCAGTTCAGAAAGCACAGGGTGATGAGCAAATGGGAGATAATATCTGCTTTGAAATTTGTAATACATGTTTTCAATATGCATCTTATGAAATATGAGACTAACCAGGAAACCAGTGGAATAATCAAACAGAAGAGTTTTTTTTTTTTTTTTTAATGTTTATGAGATATTTGTGCTTCTGGACAGGCCAGTATTTATTACCCATCTCAAAATATCCCAGATCTGAGACCCTTGTTAGATTATTTGAGAAGTAATCTATGAATTGATCTAATTATAAATCAGCACTGGTGAGGATGGAAACTGTTCTTACAGAATGTGTTGAACGAGATGTTTGTTTTTCCAACAATTCATTAATTTCATGATCACTTATTACTGTAACAGTTTTTTGTTCCAGATTGATAGCATTACTTTAAATCTGCAAGCTGTTATGTTGGGATTGAAACTCATGGACGATTAAATAGTCTAGGCCGTTGGATTCATAATATTATTTATTGTTTGTACATTTTGCTTCTACCTTAATTATATGTGCTTTTCAATCTGTTCTGAATAATATTTAATAAGTTAATGAATCATTTTGCCTTCCTACTTGGTTGTCCATGAATAATCTTCAATGTGATTGGCTACTTAGTTTGCTTACTGACCCAGGGATGCTGTTTAGTTGATGCCTGATAAGCACGTTAGAAAAAGGGAAATGTCCATAAAAGAATTGTAATATAGACCAAGGGAACCTCTTCCTGGATCAGAAATATTTGCCATGACTGCAAGTTCCGAGCCATTATTTGCAAGTCATTAAAAATTGACAAACATTCCTATTAGCTATTTTTTTCTAGTTAGCTTCCATTCATAAAGTCAGAGAGACACAGCTCAGAAAAAAAAATTATTGCGGTCCACAGAACCTGCATGAACCACCAAGTGTTCATATTTCTCTAATTCCACCCTAACCTCTTTTATTCTCTTCCCATTCCTATCAACTGTCCCCCCCCCCCCCCCCCCCCCAAGATTCTACCATGCACCTACACACTCGCAGCAATTTACAGTAGCCAATTATGCAACCAACATGATATATGTTAACCAAACATGCATATCTGTTAGGAAGTGGGGAGCAATTGGAGCAACCAGGGAAAATCATACCGTCACAGGTCGAATGTGAAAGCTCCACACAGACAGCAGCAGAGGTCAGGATTGTGGAGTTTGGATCTGGACCCATGAGAGAGCAGCTCTTCCAACTGACACTACCTGCTGCGGCAAAAGCTAATAATAAAATCAAGAAATTATGGCGGGATAACGATGACTCTTAGAATGTGCATTGGTTATGCAGCATTGCTACAATAGGATGAGCTACTATTGTGGAAAGTCCAATGGCAATTCATGTACTGTTACTCTTATATATTAATGCTGAAATAAGCAGAGCAATTGAAACTAAAATGATAAGGCTGCAGTAGATAAAAACATTGGAAAAATAATTCCACAAGAACATTGGTCATAAGTGATAATACAATAAGTGATAAACTATTAATTCGATATGGAAATGATTCCATCGGATAAAATACAATTATAAATAATTAAAAGCAAACATTACAATCTTACTATTTCTAAATTATTATCTGTATAATTTGTTAATTTAACTTTTAGAAAGATATATAGATTCAAAATAGGACCCTTTAGTCTAAAGTCATGTCAGGGTTTTCTGCAAGTCAAAGTCAAATAGAAAAATATACAATTTAAATATTATCGCAGTTCCTGGATTTACTGACTGGTCGAACTCCTGAAGTATTGTTCAGGAAACTCCATAAAGCAGTAAAGGCTTGAGACATATTTTATGCTTGATAGGAATATTTAAACTTTGATTGCTTAATAAAGCCCTTTAGGTTCCTCCAGCGGTGGCTCCCATGAATACTGTGTTGATCGAGGGTAGAGATGACACCATGTTTGTCACCTCCCCAGATTGTCTGCGGGTTTCCAGTGTGTCCTGAGAATTATATTGCCCAGAGTCACTGTACATGCATTGAGAAGAAGATGAAGATATCACACTTTGCATGTGTGAAGCTGTAAAAAGAGAGATAATATATCTTAATAGCATATCAATGGAATGTCTGCAAAATATATTTTCAACAAAACCACACACATTAGCCTAAAATTTGGATTGTATAGCCTTTTCTTTGTTTCTATGTTTCTTTCAAGACTAAATCATGTTTAGCCTGTTCACTGCCAAGTTTTTATTTTCACTGTTGGCCATGACCTGAGTATACTCAGAGGTGGCATTGAACAGGTTAATATACTCAGGATCAAACGAGGTAAATTTGTACAACACAATATGTCAAACCAGATATCAGGGAAGGATTTCATTGAAGTGCAATGTACAGACTCTCATTTTGTAATAAATGCCATGTTTAGTTGCAAAGTGAAATATTTTTCGATTTACACTGATGCTCTTGAATACTGACTGTTGTGATGAAAAAAAGATGGTACTTAAAGATCTCATTTCCTTAATGCACTGAGATCAAGTAATCATTTCTGTGCATTGCTTTGTTTTTATTAGTGTATAATCCACAAGTTAAGCTTACAAATTTGGGGATAGCAATCCTTCACAACTGCAAATAGCAAAAAAAAGTAGCAAATAAAACACACACACAAACATATATATGAGGTGATTGCTGGTTGACACAGACTCAATGGACCAAAGGCCTGTTTCTAAGCTGTATCTCTAAAGTTTAAAGATGGCAAATCAGCTACTTTGATGCTGCTGATTGATACTGACCTTTTATGCCTTCTAAAAAAAATGGAATTGGATGTCATAGTAAATAACAAGACAATTATACTATCCTTACAAATGTTTTTCTGCAGAATATTGTTTGTTATCAAAAAGGAAAGCACAGTAATATTCCCACTAACAACCTTCTACAGAATATTATTCACTTTCCTGAGATTATTAGGCTTTATACACGAATTAATGGAGACCATCTAGAGATAAGTGGTAAAATCACTTTCAATAAAAATAGGAACGGGACTCCCTGCAATTTAATTCAATGACTTGGTCAAAGGAAAATCTATTTAAACTTTTATTTAATTCTTCTAACTTGTAACCCTGATAGAAAATGCCATTGAGTAGACAGTGGATCAGAATAAAATCCAGCTCTGTTCAGCAAATACCTAGTTCATTTTACTATTTAGATTCTTGAAAAAAAGAATTAAGCAGGAAACTGGAGGACAGGCATGAAGGTGATGCCCAGCAAAATGTATTGGGTTAGAAACTCTTGGCACATTAATTGGGAGAAGCACATCAGTCTTTTAATGAGAGCCTACCAATGCAAAGTGTAAAGGCACACAAGATCCATTACATTGAACACAATGCCCAATCATCCTGTTTTTTTCATAACTCTATACGATGCAACTGAGCAGCAGTCTGCAAAGCAAAGACAAGCTTTCCATTTACAATAGGTGTAGTAAGGTACTGCAGATGCTGGTTTAAACCAAAGATAGACACAAAAAGCTGGAGTAACTCAACGGGACAGGCAGCATCTCTGGAGAGAAGGAATGGGTGACGTTTCAGGTCGAGATTGAAGAAGGGTCTCGTCCTGAAATGTGACCCATTCCTTCTCTCCAGAGATGCTGCCTGTCATGTTGAGTTACTCCAGCGTTTTGTGTCTATCTTCCATTTGCAATAAGTGTTCATTGCAATAATCTGGTAAACAACCTTCCCAGCCATCTGCTCCTCAGCACTGTTAACTTAATCTCAAACTAATTTGTCTTCCTGCCTCAGAACTACTCGAGTACTTCTATTATTATTGATTGTGTGATATACCTATGTCATCTCATTACAAAGATATAGCAATAAAGAGGGTTTTCTATTTTATTACTTCCACAAAAATTACGGTCTTCTTTTGTTTGATGTTAAACATTGATATCTTTATCTTTTGATTGATTGCTTCTGAAATAATGGGATTAAATTAATTTCTGAAAACACATTTATTGATTAATAATTAACCATATGATAGTCTGACATGTTAATCATAAATCTACACCAACATTTGTTTTTTCAGCAAAACTCAATGTATCTAGAAGATTAACTCATATAGCTGAACTCCTATCATCTTTGGTGAAACACAATCTGCTGAAAGAACTCAGTGGTTCAGGCAGCATCTCTGGAGGAAATGGACAGGTGACCTTTTTGGGTCGGAACCCTTCTTCAGTCTGAAGAATGATCTTGATCAGAAACGTCTTTTAGGTCTATATCCTCCAGAGATGCTGCCTGACCTGGTAACCCGTGTTTAGAAGAGGTTGGAGGGAAAGATTGTCATCTATAAAGAACAACGTAATTGCTAATGCTTTCATTGCTCTTCTCTATTGTAAATCTCATCCTTATGTTATGCCTGCATCCATATCCTTAAGATGGCATTTGTTACAGAATGACCTCCTGACCAATGATCCTCATGTAACACATTTAGTGCCGTTTTCACGCTCGGTATAAAAAGTGGAAATGCTACTTTTCCCTGCAAGGAGTTCTCGGGGAATGCATGGGATAAAGTTATGTAACTTATTAGAACATAATAATGTGCTTTAAAAAATGTATAATCTTCAACCTGAAGCACCAATGGCTCCCATGTCAGAGACAAAGCAGTGGATGGGATTTCTACCCCACTACGGGTTCAGTGGCCACTGGAATTTTTATCTATCGTATCTTCTCAAGGAGCTGAAAGTTAGACTTGCAAGCCAGGTTCAATTAAATCATATTAATTCTCTGGAATGGAGGCACATAGTCCCATACTAGTCAAAAGAAAAGATGTATAGGAAGGAACTGAATATTACACAAAATGCTGGAGTAACTTAGCGGGACAGGCAGTATCTCTGGATAGAAGGAATGGGTGACGTTTTGGGTCGAGACCCTTCTTCAGATTGGTTAGGGATAAGGGAAACAAGAGATATAGATGGTGATGTGGAGAGATAAAGAACAATTAATAAAAGATATGCAAAAAAGTAACGCTGATAAAGGAAACGGGCCATTGTTAGCTGTTTGTTGGGTGAAACTGAGAAGCTAATGTGACGGGGTGGGGGAGGGATAGAGAGAGAGAGGGAATGCCGGGGCTACCTGAAGTGAGAGAAATCAATATTCATACCAGTGGGCTGTAAGCTGCCCAAGCGAATCCTGTCACAAGTTGTTTTGCCCACCACTCGTCTATGACTCCTAGTGGGAGTAACACTAACTACACCCGTGCAGGTTGCATTGGGCTGTTGTCCGGAAAGAAGAAGATATCAATTTAGCAAAGTTGTTTTTCAGGGTGGGAGATAAAATACCTTTAGTACAGGAGACAAGAAATCCTATGTCTAGCAGAGGTTGGAGGGGAAAATTGTCATCTTCTTATTTATGAAGAACAATTTAATTGTTTAAAGCTTTCAGTACTCTTCTCTTGTAACGCTCATCCATATGTAATAGAGCCATAGAGCATGGAAGCAACTTGCCTACACTGACCAACACTAGTCCCACCTGCCTGCATTTGGCCTATATCCCTCAAAACCTATCCTATCCATGTACCTGTCCAAATGTTTCTTAAATGTTGCGCTACTTCCTGCCTCAACTCCCCCCTCCAGCAGCTTGTTCCATATACTTACCACCCTTTGTGTGAAAAAAGTCACCCCTCAGGTTCCTATTAAATTGTTCCCCCCTCACCTTAAACCTATGTCCTCTGGTTCTCAGTTACCCAACTCTCGGGTAAAATACTGCATTTGGCCAATCCATTCCTCTCATGACTTTGTACACCTCTATAAGATCACCCCTCATCCTCTTGTGCTCCAGGGAATAAAGTCATAGCCTGCTCAACCTGACCCTGTGGCTCATGCCCTCAAATTTGTTATGTCTACATATATATCCTCAAGATGGCATTTGTTTACAATGTTTCTCGGACCTGCAAATCCTCAGCAAGGCTGCGTACTCTCCCCTCTCCTCTACCCTCTCTACACCAATGACTGCACCTCCACTGTCTCCTCTATCAAGCTTATCACGTTTGCGGATGATGCAACCCTGATTGGACTGATCCAGGATGGGGAGGAATCTGCCTACAGACAGGAAGTGACACAGCTGGCGGCCTGGTGCCATCGCAACAACCTGTAGCTCAATGCTCTTAAGACGGTGGAATTGATTGTAGACTTTAGAAGAGCTCCCCCTCCCCTCACCCCACTCACCATCAACAACATCACAGTCACATCTGTGGAGTCTTTTAAGTTCCTGGGAACAACCATCTCCAAGGACCTTAAGTGGGGGGGCCACCATCGACTCCACAGTCAAAAAGGCACAACAGAGAATGTACTTCCTGCGGCAGCTGAGGAAGCACAACCTGCCACAGGCAATGATGGTCCAATTCTACACGGCCATCGTAGAGTCTGTCTTCACCTTCTCCATCATGGTTTGGTTTGGCTCAGCCACCAAGCATGACATCTGGAGGCTGCAGCAAATCGTCCGATCAGCTGAGAACGCTATTGGCTGCAACCTTCCCTCCATTGACGAACTGTACACTGCAAGGGCCAGGAAGTGAGCGGGTAAGATTTTCTCTGACCCCTCTCACCCTGGCCACAAACTCTTTGAATCACTTCCCTCTGGAAGACGACTACGGACTGTCAAAGCTGCCACAGCCAGACATAAAAACAGCTTTTTTCCACGAGTAGTAGCTCTACTCAATAACCAAAAATCTGTAGCCTCCTTTTACTCTAGTATTTTATTTAATTCACATGTTTAATCAATAATGTTTTTTTATTAACGTTTATTGCTTTATGTGTCATTCCTACCTGCCACTGTATGTCATGTTGTCACTTGCAAGCGGAGCACCAAGGCAAATTCCTTGTATGTGAATACTTGGCCAATAAACGTATTCATTCATTCATTCATTCATTCATTCATTCATTCATTCATTCATTTCCTGACCAATGATGTCAATAAGCTTGGTGAAAATCCATATTCTCTTCATGACAAAGATGAATAAATCATGAATCCCTTTATAAAGAAATGATCTCCTAGTCACATCATTATCATGTTCCATGGCCACAAATTGTGAGTCATTATCAGTATATTAATTTAAGTGCCTCAATAGGTGCTCAGTAGACCTGAAAGTGTCATACTTTTTGGTCTGCATTGCCATTCCGCACCAGGAAGACAGCTCTTCCTGTTAGTTTTAGCAAAGTGGAAATGTTGGAAATTATTTGAGTTGCCTGTAATCTGTTTCTGAAGCTTGCTGGTCAAGGTCAATAAAATATTCCTTTAAACAGATACAGATGGTTTAAAATAGCAAGTGTATTTCTGGTTGTACTGCCAGTTTCCTTTGAAAGTTATGCACAAAAGCTCAATTTATTGAACTTTAGTGAAAAGGGATAATGCCCTCTGTGGACTTGAGTATCAATGGGTTTATGAATGACACTGAAAAATTAAACATGAGAATAAAGTGAATCGTATGCAAAAAAGTTAAGCACAGTGCTGGAAGAATTCAGCGGGTTAGATGGCATCTGGGGAGGGAATGGACAAGCAAGGTTTTGGGTCACGATCCTGCTTCAGATAAGTCTGAAAAAGGGTCCCGATCTAAAACATTGTTTGTCCATTCCCTCCCCAAACGCTGCCTGACCTACTGAGTTCCTCCCGCACTTTATGTTTTGCTCAAGATTCCAGCAACAGCAGTTCCTTGTTTCTCCATGTGTACAGAAGAGTCTGGCCAATTTCCCAATGGAGCCAATATTGCCTGAAAATGATCACAAACAGGAAGTAACCTGGATAAAATCACTTTATGCATAATATGGGCATTAAAGATAATGGGTCCAATTTATAAGATAAAAATATCAACAGGGTTATATGATTTTTATGGGCAGTTTTTGGAACAGCATGGCAATAGATGGTTATTATCGCATATCAACTTATGATATGACTCAATTACACGGTGCTGAAATAAATGGCTCTGAGGAGTTTATCCAGGTTAAGATGGTTCAGTATATGATCTGAAGATGCAAGCGCAAGCAGGGAAAGGGAGACGTGGTAATAATTAAAGTGCCTCTACCCACAGAAGCAGGTGATTTTACAAATATGTATTTTTCCAAGTACACAGGAAGAGCAAATAGAAATTAGATTGTGGGGCGAGGAAAGAATGTTAACTGACCCTAGTATTATGCTGGTACTACACTTGCCAATTAGTACCGAGTTATAGAGTCACACCATATAGAAACAGGTCCTTTGGCCCAAAATGCCAGTACTGACCAAGATGCCCTATCTGCACTAGTCCCACTTGCCTGCGTTTGGCCCACATCCCTCCAAATCTTTCCTATCCGTGTACCTGTCCAAATATCTTTTAAATGCTGCAAAACATACTTTGCTAATAAAGTATTATTATGATTGTGATAGTACCTGCTTCAACTACCTCCTCTGGCAGCTCATTCCATATACCCACCACATTCTGTGTGCAAAATTTACTTCTCAGGTTTTTATTAATTCTTACCCCTCTCACCATAAACTTTTGTCCTCTAGTTCTTGATTTCCGTACTCTGAGTAAAAGGCTCTGTGCATTTACCATATCTGTTCCCCTCATGATCCTATACACCTCTATAAAATTACGCCTCAGCCTCCTGCGGTCCAAGGAATAAAGTTTCAGGCTGCCTAACCTCAGGCCCTCGAGTCCAGGCAAAATCCTCGTAAATCTTCTCTGCACCCTTTCCAGCTTTACAACATTCTTATGTTAATCCTGGCTAAATTGGAGCAGCTGGAACTTCAAAATGGGGTTAAGTTCAGGGTTGCTGGGAGATTTGGTCAAATTGGAATTACTCTCTGCAGAGCTGGGACAAGCTGCAGACAGGTGCCAGAGTGTCTGGATCTTAGATACAATTTGCAAGCAAAGAATGGGAAGATCTGCAAACCCTGTCAATTTGGTGCAAAATGCATAGAATGGATTGGATGGCTGCAAACCAGGCATACACCTTGTAAATAATTGCATATAATGTTGCAGAGTTTGACTTTGCCAAGTGTTGATCGGATGAGGTGTTGAGCCTTGTCTGGGTTATCTGTAAATCAGGGTAAATGTTTCTTAGTTGGCTTCCTCTTGAAGTCCGTTTTGAATACAACGTATATAGCTGTTGTATCATTGGGTTAGGGGAATGCCTGTTATGTATGGGGTTAATCGATATCTGTAATTGGGTTATTGAGAGACCACCCCCATGTGGTTCGGCCCCTCGAGGTCCCGGGACATATAAAAGTCCGCGATCACGAGGCTCTGCGTAGATCTTCTGGAAGAGCGCTCGGGACTGCGTGAACTTCTGGAGTGTCTCTGTCTGAGCATGGCCTAGAGGGCTTGAACAGGCAGACGCGAGGATCGAACCCGCAGTGGGATAGGTACAGTGTTTCATCTGTGACACACTTATGGTAAAATAAAATTTAGTTGTTTCAGGTGCTTGATTCAGTGTTTTTACTGAAACTAGACTGGGGGGAAGCTTAGAAACGAGCAATTATCACTTCCTCTAGCAGGATGACCAAAAGTGAACACAATGCCCTGAGTGCAGCCACACCAAGGCTTGTGCACGTTGAATCATCCTGTTGGGATTACAGTTTATGTGTCTTTTATTTTGCCAACACTTCCACGTCAACTTTTATACATTTTTATCATGAAGGGAAAAAAATTCCCTTTGTCATATAATCCTAATCTGTTCCACTCACCTGTGGGAGTTCGGCAGACTAAAGGTGATGAATCGGCATAGAAAGGCCCTGGATGTTTCCTTCCGCTGTCATCCAAAATGTTGAGTGGATCGTGGATGTCGTTGTAGCCAGCTGCTGACCTGATACTGCTAACGCTGCTAATAACTGATACATGTTGGTCAATCATTGACCCCAATCTGTGGGATTCTGTGTAATTGTTGTTGCCATAGTATCCTGCAAATTAAATACAAATCAAAATAAACACTGGCTCCAGAATATTTTAGGTGCATCTAGACAGAGAAAGGAATAGATAGGTGGAATACACAGTCTCTTACCCAGCACAGGGGAATCCAAAACCAGAGATCATAGGTAGAAGGTGAGAGGAGCAAGATGTAATACAAACCTGAGAGCCAGCTTTTTCATTCGTAAGGTGTTAGGATATAGAAACATAGAAAATAGGTGCAGGAATAAGCCATTCACCGCCATTCACCGCCATTCAATATGATCATGCATGATCATCCAAAATCAGTACCGCGTTCCAGCTTTCGCCACATATCCCTTGATTCCATTAGCCCTAAGAGCTATATCTAACCCTCTCTTGAATATATCCAGTGAATTGGCCTCCACTGCCTTCTGTGGCCGAGAATCCCAATATGTGGAATATGGAAGGAGCTGCCAGAGGAGGTAGTTGTGGCAAGTGCAATAAAAGCACTTGGGCAGGTACGTGGATATGAAAGGTTTAGAGAACTATAGACCAACAATCGGCATATGACACTAGTTTAGATGGGGTATCATGGTTTAAAAGACACTTGGGTAGGTACATGGATAGGAAAGGTTTGGAGGACAAAAGACCAAATGCAGGCATTGGGGACTAGCTTGGATGGGGCATCATGGTTGGCATGGATAAGTTGGGGTGAAGTGTTACTGTGCTACATGGGTCTATGGCTCTAATATACGGTAGTACCCAAAACAATATCGAGTTGTGTTAAATTCTGCAGCCTCTGCTGGACCAAAGGTTCTAATTGAAATGGCAGCAGGACTTTCCATAATTTTTTCAAAATATTTCTCACCTGCCTCTTTACAGTGGCAAAAATGTTAAAGGAAGCAAGATTAACAGGGTGATGTGTGTTCACCCAATCTCCCTGCATCCATATTGCTCCATGGCTTTGATGCAAAATAGGCTGAAGAGGTTATTTCGTGAGAGAAATAGGGCTGACAATTATTAGAAGGCAATTTGTTCTTTCAGCAACTAATTGCAGCATCAGCTAATGATAACTGTTTAGGTAAAAACAGTTAACAGAGCAAGTGAAAAGCGAAACAAACGCTTCAAGTCAACAATATTTTATCCAAAGTCGCATTCCTGAAAGAGAAATATCATTGAAATAAAGAATAATCTAAAAGCAAAATATCAGACATGTTGATTTGATTTCAGATTTCTAGCATATGCTACATTTTACTCTTGGATAACGTTTCAAGATATTCTACCAGCATGGCCATCTCTAATGTCAAGAAAGTGCTTCCCAGGCAATCTCTTCCACCCTCGTTAATGGGTATTCTAAACTACACACACATGACTTTGGCTCCAACCTCCGAGGCAGTGGTTTAATAAATCCAGTGATGAAGGCTGGATGCTGGGAGTATCCATATCCCAAGGACATGTTCGATAGACATTCTGGCCTATTTTACTTCGGAGTCACGTGAGTGACTACGTGAAGAAGCCCGCCAGGACGCATGCGTGTCATATCGCTTTCACGCTTGCGAAACGACAGGCGGGGTGGAGCGTTCCCCCACAGCGGTAAGTTTGAAACCGCGACCTGCAGGTAAGTGATATACTCTGCGGTAGTTTTTGTCCCCGCACTGTTTTTACACAGGGGGGGAAGCTGGACAAAATAGTGTCCACAAGTGCTGCGAGTAAAGCTGGCTGGGGAGGACCGCGAAGTTGCGGGAGCCAGCAGCAGCTGAAGGCACAAACCCCGTAAGGGATCAGCTGTGCCGACTTTTTGTCCCGCGCCGGCCAGAACACCACGGCCGGGCGAGAGACTATTCAGAATGGGGCCGTCGACTTTTGACAAGTCGAAAACGGAGGAGGCGGGGTGGAACGACATTCCCCCGTAGCGACAATTTAAACCAGGACCTGCAGGTAAGAGCTGCGGTCTATTTGTGTTTTCCCATGTGATTACCGGTGGAGAAACCAACGGGCTGCGACAAAGCTGGTGAGGGAGGACCGCAGAGCAGCGGGCAGCCAGCAGCAGCCAGCGGCACTCGGATCACCGATAGTGGGATCAGCTGTGCCCGATGTTGCCTCCGCACCGGCCAGATCCACGCGGCCGGGCGGTAAGGCTAGACACAAAACAAACAAGGTCGTGGACTCAGAGGAGTCCGACTTTGAACAACCATGGGTGGCCAGCGACCGAGAGCGCTGGAGCCGGATGGAGCGGTGTGTGGAGCATTTGCTCCAACGTGACAGACTCCGGGAGATGGAGTCGGGTCACTGTGGGCCCTATGATAAACCCACAGCAGTACCTCTTCAAGGGCTGCATAGTGCTTCTACCTCATCAGAGGGGAGCACTGTGGGTCAGTTCTGGGCTGACCTGGAAGAGGGGTCCGCAGAAGGAAAGACAAGTGTGCAAGGGGTGCAGGGACTGTGCAAACCTGGACCACAAAACCACCAATACTATTGTTTAGAGGCAACCTATCGAAGCAAGTCAAGGAGCTCGATGAGGGAGCAAAAACCCTGGGACTAATAAAAGGGATTCCAACAAAAACCGACTATAGCCAAAGACAGCACCCTATGCACCCACCGGCAGAACTGGTGAAAGCTCGAAGGCCCGGTACTCAAAACATGAGTCTTTTTAGGCCATGGCCCAGGCTGGCCTTCTTGGAAGATGCGGGGACCTCCAACGCCAACCAAACCGAAAATCCAGACACCAGCGCAACAACAGCAGTGAAGAACCTACAAAAAAGAAGTAAACCTGCCACTGGTAACTATGGAGGTAGGTGGGTCTGGTTCCCTACAAAATACAGGGAGCATGGAGGTTGGGGGGAGATTACACTCTTTTCTGAATGCATGGAGCATGTTAACAAACGATACTTACATCTTAAGCAGTATCGAGGGATATACAATAGAGTTTATACACAAGTACAGCCCTCCAGTTCAACATATACCGAACCGAATGTTCGTGCTTTCTGATAAAGAAAAATCAAAAGCGCAAGCTGAACTGGAGCGGCTTTACGTAAAAGGTGTAATTGAGAAAACTCAACACGAACCATTAGAATTCGTGTCCAATATATTTACCAAAAACAAAAAAGATGGTGGTTGTCGCATCATCATAGATCTGACAAAATTGAATACATTTGTTCAATATATTCACTTCAAAATGGAAACCTTTGTTACTGCTAAACAATTAATTTCCAAAGGTTACTTCATGGCCAGCATCGATTTAAAAGATGCTTACTATTCAGTGCCTATACGAGGTGACCACAGATGTTACTTAAAATTCAACTGGATGGGACAATGCTGACAGTGTAAAGCACTGCCAAATGGTTTATCATCAGCACCCAGGCTGTTCACAAAAATTTTGAAACCAGCCCTAGCGTTTCTACGGAAATGTAAACACATGGTCATGGCATATTTAGATGACATACTCATTGTGGGCAAAACTTTGGAATTGGCCAAACAAACTGTCACAACCACAAAACAGTTATTTGAAAAACTGGGATTCATTATCCATCCAGTTAAATCTAAACTAACGCCTTCCACTACTATGGACTATTTGGGGTTCACCATTGACTCAGTTCACATGTCGGTGACTCTGCCTAAGGGAAAGGCTAGAGATTTAATAGAGGCTTGCAATAACCTCATTGACATCAGCAAACCATCCATCAGATTGGTAGCAAAAGTAATTGACAAAATGGTGGCTGCCTATCCAGCCACACAATTTGGACCTCTACATTACCAACACTTACAGAGAGCAAAAATACAAGCACTCAAAATTAATGCAGGTCACTTTGACAGACCTATGAAACTACCAATCAAAGCTAAAATGGAACTAAAATGGTGGATAGATCTGGCTTTGTTCCAATCCAATCATTGTCAGTAACCCTTCCATGGTACTACAAACTGATGCCAGAGCACTTGGGTGGGGAGCCACCAATACCATCACCAGCTGTGGAGGTAGATGGACTGCTCAGGAAGCATCATTATTACTCACACCTGGAAATGTTGGGTGCATTCCATGGCCTAAAGTCATATTGTACTGGATCATATCACCAGCATGTTAGACTACAGATAGACAATACCACCGTGGTAGCATACATTAACCACATGGGTGGAAACAAATCGACATCATGTGACAATCTGGCTAATACAATTTGGCAATGGTGTATCCAGAGAGATATTTGGATATCAGCCACTTACCTACCAGGAAGACTAAATTTAGTGGCAGACACCAGGTCACGCAAATTTAATGAAAACACCGAATGGATGTTGAATAAAAAAGTATTTGCTGATTTTACAGCAAAATATGGAACACCAGATATCGATCTATTCGCATCCAGACTTAACCACCAGTTATCAAATTATGTTTCATGGGAACCAGACCCTGGGGCAGCGGTGACAGATGCATTTTCGCTGCATTGGGGGGAAATTGTTTATTTACGCATTCCCTCCTTTCTGCCTCATCAGTCGGGTATTAAAGAAAATACAACAAGACTCTGCGTCTGGTATTTTGGTAGTACCCGATTGGCCTACTCAACCATGGTTCCCAGTGGTATTAAACATGGTATTAGAACCATGTATCACCATCCCACTTAGACCAGAATTATTGCTACATCCCGTAACAAGGGATAGCCACCCATGCCATAAACATTTGAACTTATTAATTTGTAGAGTTTAAAAACACCTCTATTACAACTGGGACTGACGGACCGAACAGTGAACATGATCTCGGCGGCCCAAAGACAGTCAACCAAAAAACAGTATCTGGTCTATATCAGGAAGTGGGAGATGTACTGCCATAAAAACAACATCACCTACAGAGACATGAACATCCCGTCTGTTCTGGAATATCTGGCAGGCCTCCACTATGATGAGGGGCTCAGTTACAGTGCCATCAACTGCGCCAGAAGTGCCCTATCGACTTACCTATGGCAGGGGACAGAGCGTTACTCTGTTGGGGCTCACCCACTGGTAACAAAACTTATGAGGGGAAATTTTAATACTAATCCCCCAAGAACCAGGTACTCCCAAATATGGGATGTAAGTATTGTCCTGAAGATGCTCAGGAATTGGTCTCCAGCAACAGCTCTGTCCCTACACAGACTGAAATTAAAAACAGTCATGCTAATGGCATTGGTCACGGCACAGAGGGTACAGTCACTGCATAAACTAAGACTGGACAACATGACTTCCTCAACAGAAAATATTAAGTTTCATATCTATGAGTTAGTAAAGCAGAACAGACAGGGATCAGCAGGCCTCAATATACAATTTAGGTCATACCCAACAGATGACCGTCTCTGTATAGTAAGACATCTGTCATTATACATGGAGACAACGAAAATCCTAAGAGGCAATGAGAAGGCACTTTTGGTCAGCCACTAGCAACCACACCAAGAGTGACGGTCCAGACCATCTCAAGATGGCTGAAACAGGTGCTAACACAGGCTGGGGTGGATACTAATATTTTTAAATCTCATTCCACCAGGGCTGCAGCTACATCGGCAGCGATACAGTTGGATGTACCAATGGACCAAATCCTCAAGGCAGCAGGATGGTCTGGGGAAAAAACATTCAAATTATTTTACAACAAACCAGTAATGAAACCTGGAACGTTTGCAGAAACAATTTTAAGTTCTGTAAATTAATTTAAACCCATAATTTATAATTTTGTGTTAACAAATTTTATGATTTCAATGTCGAATTCATGTCCAAATTATGTTAACACAATTCCTCCTAGTCATCAAGGCAGACGTGATGCATGGACTCGTTTCCACGGCATGAAATCACAGAGCATTAAAATCTTCACGTAGTCACTCACGTGACTCCGAAGTAAAATAGTAAGATTAAATGAGAACTTACCAGTTTGAAGTTTGATCTGTATTTTATGAGGAGTTACGATGAGGGATTACGTGCCCTCCGCTCCCACCCTTGATCATATACTTAACTGGTATCTCTTCTCTAATCTTACTATGTTTAGTCATTACAGTTATCTGTGATTTCACACCGCTGCTTTGAAGAATGGCACGCATGTGTCCTGGCGGGCTTCTTCACGTAATCCCTCATCGTAACTCCTCATAAAATACAGATCAAACTTCAAACTGGTAAGTTCTCGTTTAATCTTACTATTTTTTGTTACAAATCTGCTCAGCACCTCCCAATCCTCCACAGCCAGCAGTGCAATTCGTGGCTGCCATCCAATGTACTCCCACTTTAACAATGCCATGGGCCTTGAACCTTCATTAAACATGGAACTGACACATTTCATGCCCCCATATACATATAAAATGTGTGTCTTTATCATTCACTCCCCACCAAAACATTTGGATATAATGTCCTGTACTACTCCTGGAACTTGATGACTTGCTTTCTGATTTCATACACTAAGAGCAAAGAATAAGACCTACAGTGCAAGACTAAGTTTCCAATTTCAACTTGGTTGGGTAAACATAGCAAAATCTCCGAAAATACGATTTAAAACTGTGACACAGATAGACCAGTCAAATACACCTTTAAATGTTTGGTTCTTTCATTGAATCTGTAGCATTCATCAAAAATAAATCTGATCCACTCTTAGAATATACACAATGATCTGATCCGTGGATTAGTTTACACATTCTGAGTTAGCATGTTTATGTGATTTGTATATCTGATGTTCTCAAATGGATAACATAACAGGTTAATAATTGCACCTTCCCCCAGTAATATCAAGATGCCACTGATGAAGATGCAGGTTGTGTTTCACAAAGGATTCTTTAGTTCTCAAAACTGCAGTCTAACAATAACTTTAATTAAAGAATGATGCTCCAATCAAAGGGTCGTGCTTTGTAATTCCACCACTTGATGTTTTGATTTTTAATGTTTAAATATATTATATCATACTATCTCACAATGATGTGACTCTAATTACCAGCATCAGCAGGTCCTTGTATCTCATTTTACTGCTCATGGAGATCTTTGTAATTTACTAAATGGGATCAATTAGCAAACAGGTTCGTCAATGGATTTACCCATGCTCCCTGTACTTTCCCAGCATTTGGATCCCTATTGTCAAAGGTTCTACAACAGGCAGGCTACCAACCACCAGAAATGCATTTCCTGTACTAAAGAAGTCATGACCACACTTTGTACCACAAGCTAGAGAGAGATGCCAATATAGAACAATATTTGTGTTTGACAGATACATTAAAATAATCATCTTCTCTAATGTTTTGCAATAATAAATAAAAAAATTTAAAGCAATGTGAAACCTTTATAGCCCTTTAGATAATAGACTGTTGGTTATCTTTATCCATTAGGGCTTGATTTTCAGCTCAAAGGTTTGATTCAATTTAATTCTCGACTGGTGATAAATGACTTTCCTTGCATTTGATTAAAGGGAATTGAATTGCCCCTTTGATATTTACCATTTGAACCGGCGGAAGAAAATGATGCTCCTTGGCATGCAACCGAATTCCCCAAAAAGTTAAAGTTGCCAGCGTTGAGCAGCTGCAAATTGTGTGCTTCCTGTGGATTTGAAGATGACCCAAAGTTAGACGGAGATCTGGAGCTATATGGCGACATGGCGCAGCTTCTGAAGTAGTCTCTTGAAACAGGTTGTTCATTGAAAGAAGTGAAACGGCCAGGATCCATTCTGTGCTGGTAACCTGCAGCAGTCTGATTTCTGAACATGGTTTGATAGTTGGAGTTTGTACCGTAGAAGTTTTGGCTGGGCTGGGGCAAAGTCTGATAGAATGAATCTGGGTACGAGTGGCAATGCGTGTGGATGGATAAAGCTGAGCTGCCATTTTGTGACCTTACAGCCATTGGTCCTTGATTGATTACACTTCCCCTGTTGCCCAACACTGGAGATAGAGGTGGGGTCATCACATGACCGTGACTGTGGGCAAGTTCCATGGGATCTGTGAACAAAAGATATAAACAGTATTTAAATAAAAAAGGCAGTGTTAGTTGAATAGACAAAGTGGCTGCAATGAAAAATTTTGTTCTCAAGTCTTTCTTTAATCCTACACAGTGCTGATTGAAATCTCCAGCTCATAGTTTTCCATGCTTCTATCTTTTGTCTCAGCAGTAACACTAAGTCCGTCCCACTTAGGAGACCTAAACAGCAACCTCTGGTGACCGTGCCCGCCACCCAAAAAAAAAAATCAAGGTCGAGGTGACCTGCAACCTCCCACGCATATGTTGAAAACCTTCCTCGACTATGAAGAAAACCGGCTTCGACTAGACCTGCGACTAAAAAATTATCGATTTTTAAAACAGCAACCTATTTTTAGTCAAGGCCGGTTTTAATCATGATGAAAAAATAGCAACCTAGATGAAGCCTCGACCGCGCGGAAACCACATTCGACCATTAGGGAGAGTGACCCAAAACCTCCGGTGACCTCATGGAAACCTTGGGTGTGGGCAAGGTCACCAGAGGTTGCTGTTTAGGTCTCCTAAGTGGGACAGGGAGTTAAGCTCATACATTTTATCTGTTGAATGGATACATTCCTCCTGGTAAGATAAAAAATCATTGGAATCATTTCAAAGACTGAATGCTGTGATGGGAATAATCTGAAGAGTTCCTGATTTGATGAACAAAAATGCACACTTGGTTTATCTCAGTCAATAATTATTTTATGAGTTTGCAGTTCACCATAAATTTTAAAAAATCATGTAGAGATTAAACCTGTTTTTGTCACTCATTTGAATAGCATTGTAAATAATGCTTTAAAACATTATTTTAAAGTTGTATAAAATTTAAAAACGATTCTATGTTAAACCTGGAAAGATGTTTATTACAGAAAGCATGACAGACATAGACTTAAGTCCATTAATTTTCATCAATAAGGAATCAATTCATAAATTGATCTTTAGCTTTTTGGCACATGAGGAAATTGGGAGAACACTAAAAACAGCGTGCATCTATATTTCTTCACTTTGTCCAAAACTGAATACAATTTTCTTTAATATCTTTAAATTGCTATTCTTGTAAAGTATTTTTAATTTCCTTGCAGTCTCTTCACTTGTAAACCATGTGATTACTCCAGTCTAGATCTAACTTATCAAAATACCTTTTTATAAATACAATACAACATATTACCTTAGACCACTGTGATGGATGTTTGTGTTAAACTGTGTTAATTGTGTGTTCTGTTACTTTATTTTCTGTTATGACTGCAAGGTACCCAATTTCGTTCAAACTAATAAGTTTGAATGACAATAAAGGAAACTCAACTCAACTCAACCTGGTTCACTAGTGTTAATGAAAATAGAAAAACATAATCATTCAGGTATTGTTAAGAATTACATTCCTTCTCTAAATTTATAAGGCAACTAAGGATATTCTTTAACATTTTCAGAGCTCGCCAACTAATAAATCTTGAAGTCTAGATTTTGAAATGTCTTGATTCAGTTTGAATCAATACATTGCAACTTGTTTTAATATTTTACACAAATTTTTGCTAAGCTCATTTTGCTATGCAAAATTTCTAATTTTGAGAGATTATCAGATAGTTAATGTGTTCTCAAAGGAATGAAGTGTTCTTTAAAAGAAGAAGTGTCCTGTGATTGGAAATAAGTTTTTGGAAATGTTATGCCTAAAACAGCTCTAATGTGTTTGCAAAGCTGTGGGAAGTAAAGATTTCATTGTTCCAGTTCATATCCAGAGGAGATGACAGGTAAACACTCTTGACTTGACATGTATTAACTGGTTACAATGTCAATAAAATGAAGAACAGTTTAGTGTTATCATAGAACTGATAAGTAATGATATCTGAAAAAAAATTTGCTTTTGACTCTGAAGAAGTGTTGAACATAAGAAATGTTAATAGGTTGTAAATGTAATCTGAATATTGTTTGCACCATGTATATTAAAATAAAGCTGCTACCCTCTTCTCACATGCATAAACCCCCGTACACTTTTTACCGCAAAGTGTGGTATAATGTGTTGCCACACCCTTTAATACATTTTAGTTAACATGCACTATTGTGACCCAATTTAACTTATTCGGTAGCTCAAATTTTTGGGTGGATATTTTTTAATGCTATAAGCATGAATTTCCATTACCTAAACGGCCATAATGTAGACTTAAATTCACATGTTTGCCTTGTTCCAAAATCTCTTTTTTTTTTTTTTCCCCTTCAACTGGTGTCCTCTATGTCTCAAATGTTGGCATACTCTTGAGGAGGTTATGACTTCAAGTACCCATTCGGGTCCAAAGTTCTAGGCTGACTCTTCATACCATTGAGAATATGTTGCACAATTAGGGGGAGCTATGTAGATAATGTTACGACCAAATCAAGACCACAACTGTGTTCTTGGGAGAATGTAAAAGATCCCACAACACTAGTTCAAAGAGCAAAAAAACAAACTGCTGGAGAAAATCAGCAGGTCAAGGAGCATGGCTCCTTGAATGGCTCCAGAACTACTTCAAAGAAGTGCAGGGAAATCTCCCCAAAATCTTATGCAATATTTACCCCTATTTATACCAACATCAAAAGAGACAGCTCCTACAGATCCCTTGACTACACTTTGAATCCTTGAGTCACTGTCGGTGAGCGAGGAGGGCCGAAGAGGTGCCCGAGGTCGGACGAGGATGTGCCACTGAGAGAACAAAGAGGGATCCGCGTGGAGGGCCGCCAAGAGCAAAGAGGGACCATTGTCAACTACGTTGAACAATTTGTCGCTTTGCGGACGCCCTATTCATGGCAACTCTTTGCATACTTTACAAAGTATGCAAAGAGTACTTTATTATCAGGTCACATGTGATAATAAAGTACCATTCACTCTTCCCATTATGTTTGAAGCAAGAATGCCATTACTTTCTCTCAGTTCTCTGCCGCCACTGCTGCTGCTCCTAAGGTGACCCCTTTTATTCTAGGACATGTGAAATGCCTTCATTTTTCAGGAAATATGGCTTCCCTTCGCTGTGATTGATGGAGCCCTCACTTGTATTTCCTCCATTTCCCAAACTTATGGTCTCACCTGTTGCTTTCCAGAGATAGAACAGAGATACGTATTCTCTAGGTGCTTACCTTTTAACCAACTAATGTCTATATGCAGCCTACATCATTTCCCTCAGCAACGAGAGTTAAAATTTTGCTCCGGATTCCTACATCTGCCTATTCTTGTGTCATGAGAAAAGCAACAGATTATTTGCTCATTATCACATCACTTTGTGTGGAAGCTTGTTGTATATAAAGTGGCTGCTGTATCTCTTCCATCCCTATACAATAAAATGTGCTTCAATATGCTGTAGAGTGCCTCAACATAATAAAATACATTGTAACTCCAAGTATTTCCCTATTTATTATTAATTTAACAACCTTAAATATTATTATAGCCTCAACAATCACCAACTCTGCTAACAGATCCCATAGCCTTAGAACCACTGAGTTAAAGAAAGGTTGTCACTTGACCTTTCAGGGTTCTGAGATTTATGAGAATGTTGCCAGGACTAGAGGGTCTGAGCTATAGGGAGTGGTTGAGTAGGCTGCGTCTCTATTCCTTGGAGCGTAGGAAGATGAGGGGAGATCTTATAGAGGTGTATAAGATCATGAGTGGAATAGATCGGGTAGATGTACAGAATCACTTGCCGAGAGCAGGTGAATCGAGGACCAGAGGACATAGGTTCAAGGTGAATGGGAAAATATTTAGTAGGAATCTGAGGGGTAACATTTTCACACAAAGGGAGGTGGGTGTATGGAACAAGCTGCCACAGGAGGTAGTTGACGCTGGGACTATCCCAACGTTTAAGAAACAGTTAGACAGGTACATGGATAGGACAAGTTTGGAGGGATATGGACTAAACGCAGGCAGGTGGGACAAGTGTAGCTGGGACATGTTGGCCATTGTGGGCAAATTGGGCCGAAGGGCATGTTTCCATAATGTATCACTCTATGACTATGACTCGATGACCTCTCTTCTAATGCTGAAACATTTACTCTTCTATCTCTGTTGCAGATTCTGATGTAGATTCATCTTCCTTGATTTTAATAAACTTCTCAAATTTATTATGCTCAACACAAAGTGCTGGAGTAACTCAGCAGGTCAGACAGCATCGTGGAGTGAATGGGTAGTCATCATTTCGAGTCCAGACCATTCTTCAGACTGCTCTTGCACAAATATATTGTATTTTGTTAAGTACCGCTTCTTTTAGAGAATCTAGAATTTATTTTCTCCATAACTATGCTATAATATAGTCAACAATTCAATTTTCAATGAATCATGCCAATTCCAGGATGCTGAAAGATGAACTAAATGATTATATCCAAATCTACTGATCGAATTCCAATCTTCTCAATTAAATAAACTTAAAATACATAAAGAATTTTAATTTCTATTTAAAAACACAATGGATCTGAGGTTCTGTGATGCATTACCAGAGTTGACAATTAATATTGAGATCTTATTAATATTGAAAAATGTAAGATAGTTGAAAGGGACTTTCTTAATATTTAATAATCGTCGAACATCCCCTTATAACAACACAGTAGGAATGATTGAATTTGTGGTTGTAATGTAGCTACAATTAAAAAAATATTACATTTATGGCAGATTAACTAAAAAGCATAATAATTATGAAATGATGGAGTAAAGTAGTTGAAAAAAACCCCAACATATTAATGTTAAATGGGGATCGTCAAAGAACAAACATCTAACAAGTGGGAAAACATTTTAATGGAAAACTACTGATGTGGAAAATCAGGCTTTTCATCTGCAATTGTAAAGCTTGGCCCTAATTTCTGAATAACCTGAGATGTATCCCATCAGGCTCTAGAGATCTATCCCCTTTAATGCTCTTCAAGAGCCACAGCACCTCCTCCATCTTAATCTTAAACTGCCCTAAGTAAGTAAGTTTATTGGCCAAGCATTCACATACAAGTAATTTGCCTTGGTGCTCCACCCACAAGTAACAACATGACATAAAGTGACAGTTACGAATGACTCAGAAAACACTAAACATTAATAATGTTCTCCACCCTAATTTCACCGTCCTCCATGTCCTTCTTAATGAAAACTAATGCAAAGTACTCATTTACAACCCTGCCTCCATCTCTTGACACCAAGCACAAATTCCTGTATCCCTGAGTGGTCCTAACTTCTTCCTCTTGTTTTTAACGTAGGTATAGAAACCTTTGGGATTTTCTTTAATCGACTCGTCAATGTCACTTTGTGGCCCCTTTGTTCCTCTACTCGTGAATTTAAGTTCTTTCTTCCTTTATTTATATTATTCAAAGGCTCTGTGTCATCCCATTCTCTCAAACCTTGCATACTCTTCCTTTTTTGATTTTTACCAAATGTACACCATCTTTGTTCATCCAAGGTTTCCTTACTTTGCCATCATTATTTCTCCTCCTTACTGGAACACGCCAGCCCTGAACTTTGAAACAGTTTGCATATGTCAGATGTAGAATTACCTAATAACTATTGCTCCCAGTGTACCCTCCCGAGTTCCTGCCCAATAACATTGTAATTTGCAATACACCAATTCAGTATCATCCTGCAAGGCCCAGCCTTCTCCCTATTCAAATCAATCTTAAAACTTAGACACTAAATGCTGGAGTAACTCAGCGGGACAGGCTGCATCTCTGGAGAGAAGGAACTGGTGACGGTTCAGGTCAAGATCCTTTTTCAGACAGATGTCAGGGGAGTGTGTGGTACAGAGACAAAATGTAGTCAGTGACAGTAAGTCTGGACGGAGAACTGGGAAGGGGGAGGGGGTGGAGGGAGATGGAAAGCAAGGGCTACTTGAAGTTTGAGAAGTCAATGTTAGACAAAGAAAACTTATTGAGTTGTGATCTCCATCCCAAAAATGCTATTCCATGGTAATACATGTATGGATTAGAAATAACCACCCAAACTAGTTCAACACAGGCTGCTGTATTTTATGAATAAAGATGAACAATATAACAAGAATGCAGTTTTAGTAAAATTATAAGAATACTTTCTTACCTGCCATTTGAAGAGCAGTGTTTTCAGCATTTGGGTATGAAGTTATATTGGTAGCCACGTTGTGTTGACTTGTGGAGAGAGATGTATATGGCTGCTCTACCAAAGATTCATTTTTTACCATGGCATCATTAGAAAGTAATGCATGTTTACTTCGGCTTGCAAGAAAACAGGAGCTTGGTGGTGCTGTGAAAGTCGTTTTGCTCACATCTGTAAAGTTAAATAGAAGACAACTTGAGAATTATTGTCTTAAGAGTGCTTAAGATTTATTATGGTGAAAACTCTTCTCTAACATCAGGAAGGAAACAAAAAATAGAAACCAAAAATTAATCACAAATTGGCATAAAATAATGGAAATTGGTAAAATATTGAAAGAAAATTCTGCATAAAATTTTGAAACAAGCTAAATGGCGAGAATATATTGCCCTGGAGGGCATACAACTGCAATTATGTTATAATTTTTTTATTTTTTTTTAAAGTAGGATAGTTTTTATGTAGTTTACTTCACCTAATATTCGAACATCTTTAGGATTATTGCTTGTAAAAGCACTGTCCACTTGGCACGTTTAAAGTCGATGTCCTTTCTAAAACAAATGAGGAGTTTCTGGAAATTGTCAAAACAATTTCTGACGGCATTATCCAAAGCCAACTAATTATGCTGTATTCTCATAATTTACTGTGAAAAATAACCTTTGTAAAATAATCGGATTGTTCTTCATTTAATGCTGAGCTATTCTACTTGTCACCCTGCTCCCTATGCCTACATTTCTCCACTAAGGAACTGGTCATCACATTCAGGAAATGGCATGAGGTACAGGCCTCAGTCTAATCAATAGTGCTGCAGTGGACATGCTCAAAAGTTTCAAGTTCTGAAGAGTAATCCTCACCAACAATTTGTCCTAGTGCAAAGTCATTGACACTATGACCAAGTGTGCACACTAATATCTCTACTTCCTCAGAAAACTAAATAAATTTGGCATGTCTTCAATGACTCTACCAATTTCTATAAATGCACCATAGAAGGCATTCTATCAGGATGAATCACAATGTGGTTTGACAACTGGTCTTCCCAAGACGGCGGGTGAATTATGTAGAAAGATGTGGATGCAGTCCAGTTTACCCACTCCATTGACTCTATCACGATGTCTCGGGTAAGCAGCCAACATAAACAAGCACTACTCACACCTCAGCCATTCCCTCTTCTCCCTTCTCCTGGGAGCTTGAAAGCACATGCCAACAGATTTAAGAACAGTTTCCACCCCGCTGCCATCACACTCTTGAGCAGACCTCTCACAAGCTAAGATGTAGAAACAAGGAACTGCAGATGCTGGTTTATAAAAAAGACACAAAGTGCTGGAGTAAATCGGATGGTCGCCTAGCATCTCTGGAGAATATGGATAGGTGACATTTTGGGTGGGAACCTTCTTTAGTATGAAGGGTCTCGACCCAAAATGTTACCCTTCCATGTTCTCCAGAGATGCTGCCAGATTTGTGGGTTACTCCAGCACTTTGTGTTCTTTTTTCTCACAAGCTAAGGATCTATTCCTGACCCCTTAATTTACTCGAGCAATGTTTGTGAAAAAAGAAACAATCAATGATTTTGTTTGAGAACTCTTCATCAGAATAATAATGATGACAAATCATCAACCAAAAACATTAACCGTTTCACTTTTCACAGATTCTGTGTGACCCGCTAATTTTCCATCATTTTATTATTATTGAACTGAGGACCATAAGGGATGTAGGGGAACATGTAAGGAGAAAATTAGGAGGGCAAAAACTGGACGATTTATTCCTGGCCGATAAGATAACAAAAATAGATCAACTGGGAAAGTGGGAAAAGGAATGGCGGATGGAATTTAGCACAAGCTAGTGCTAAGTGATGCATTTTGGGAAAGACTTGGTATTTAAAAATATATATTTCCCACCCTTATAGAACATAGATCATAGAACATAGAGCAGAACAACAGAAGAACAGGCCCTAAGGACCACAATGTCTGCGCCGTCCATGACACCAAGGCCATCACTTATCTACTTGTGCATAATCCATATCCCTCCATTCCTCGCATATCCATATGCATATCCACAAGCCTCTTAAATACATTCAAAAGTTATAGGAGTAGACTTAGGCCATTTGGCCCCTTCAAGTCTACTCCGCCATTCAATCATGACTGATCTATCTTTCCCTCTCAATCCCATTCTCCTGCCTTAATCCCCATAATCTCTGACACCTGTATTAATCAAGAATCTATCAATCTCTGCCTTAAAAATATCCATTGAATGTCTCCACAGCCTTCTGGGGCAATAAATTCTACAGATTTACCACTCATCTCCTTCCTAAAGGTACACCCATTTATTCTGAGGCTATGTTCTCTGGTCCTAGACTCTCCCACTAGTGGAAACATCTAATCCACATCCACTCCATCCAGGCCTTTCACTATTCAACCTCAATGCCACTTATATTGAATAATCCGATGAGGAGGTATAGGGTATTTTAAAATAAAATCAATAACCAAACCAGCACTTAAGCATGTATTTCTGTTCAGCTTCTATCCTGTCTGTTGTATTGGATATGAGGTAAAGCAGTCCTGATTGCTGCACTTTCACATCAGCCATAATCTTGTTGAACGATGGCACAGGCTCAGAGTTGTATAGCCTGCTGCTGTTCCTGCCTTCAATTAACTTTTGCAAAAGAGAACAAATGCTTGTAACATTTTAGATTTTCACCAAAAAAAAAAAATTTGGTTGTTTTATTGAAGTACCTGAATTTTTCATGTATTTATCCAGGAGGTTCTGTAGCTCCTGCTCCTTGTCATTGTTAAATTGAGTCTCCATGGCCAACAATATGTATTCATCAAGCAGCATTCGAATCAGATGAAAGGAGCCTTGGAGAAGAGGAGCAAAGGAAAATAATCTCAGTGACCATCAGTTCACTTTAAGAGGCAAAGGAAATAAAAGCCATTGTTTGACTGCAAAGGACCTCTTTCTACCTCAAACATGGCACTGTTTTAAATTCTGATCCTAATCTGTTGTAAGGTTCACCTACCTCTCATTTTGTTTACTGTTTTCACAGACTGTTTGACAACTAATTACATGAAAAGAAACTAGTGATGAAAGTAGGCCAAACTTCAGATACAATAGAAGGTACAATATTTATACTTTGAGGATTTGCTTGTGTTCGTTTTTATATATCTTCTCTTTAAATTGACACTAGATATGTGTTTCAATGAAGGGACTTGGACTGAATTAAAGAACCTTTACAACAGTTAAATTACAAACAACCAACACCTTGTCATAGAATCATGGAGCCATATAGCACATAAACAGACCCCTCAGCCCAACTCATCCATGCCGACCAGGGTGCCCCATCTAACCTAGTCCCCTTTTTTTCCAGGTTTGGCCATATCTCTCTAAACCTTTCCTATCCATATACCTATCAAAATGTATTTTAAATGCTGTTGTAGTTCCTGCCTCAACTACCTCCTCAGGTAGCTGGTTCAAAATACCCACCAACCTCTGTGTGAAAAATATGTCCCTCAGATTCCTATTAAATCTTTACCTCTCACCTTAAACATATGTCCTTTGATTCTTGATTTCCTTACCCTGAGTAAAAGATTTTCCTTTTCAATTCCCCTCATGATTTTATATACCTCTATTAGGCTATCCCTCAGCCTCTTGTGCTCCAAGGAATAAAGTCCGAGCTTGCTCAACCTCTCACTGTAGTTCACCCACCGAATCCTGGCAACATTCTTCTAAATAATTACATCCTTCCCTTCGTAGGGTGAAGGAACAGCAACATCTCACCAGCATCTTGTACAACCATAACATAGCATTTCAACTTCTATACTCAATACCCTGACTGATGAAGGCCAATGTACTAAAAGCCTTCTTTACCACCTTATCTACCTGTGATGCCACTGTCAGGGAGCTATGTACATGTACTCCTAAATCCCTCTGCTGTGCAACACTCCCCAGGTTCCTGTCACTCACTGTGAAGGCCCTTCCCTGGTTTGACTTCCCAAAGTGCAACACCTCACACTTATCCTCATTGAACTCCATTAACCATTCCTCAGCCCGCTTGCCCAGCTGATCAAGATCCTAGTGTAATTTTTGATAACTATCTTCACTGTCTACATACCACCTACTTTAGTGTCATCTGCCTTGTACATTGGAATCCAAATCATTGATATAAACCACAAACAGCAATGGGCCCAGCACCTATCCCTCTTAAGGGGTTGGACAGGCTAGATGCAGGAAGATTATTCCCGATGTTGGGGAAGTCCAGAACAAGGGGTCACAGTTTAAGGATAAGAGGGAAGTCTTTTAGGACCGAGATGAGAAAATCATTTTTTACACAGAGAGTGGTGAATCTGTGGAATTCTCTGCCACAGAAGGTAGTTGAGGCCAGTTCATTGACTATATTTAAGAGGGAGTTAGATGTGGCCCTTGTGGCTAAAGGGATCAGGGGGTATGGGGAGAAGGCAGGTACGGGATACTGAGTTGGATAATCATATTGAATGGCGGTGCAGGCTCGAAGGGCCGAATGGCCTACTCCTGCACCTATTTTCTATGTTTATATGTTTCTATCCCTGAGGCACGCCACTAGTTACAGGCATGCAGGGTGAAAAACAACCATCTACCACCACACTCTGCTTCTTTCCATGAAGCCAATTCTGTATCCAAGCAGCTAGCTCCCCTTGTGTGAAATAGCACACTCATAAAGTCATAATGCTGAGTTACTAATCTCTCCCTTGTTTGATGAGGACCAGAAATTAATTTCATATTGAATTGCTAAAGGAAAATGGATTGGTTTATTACCATCAGGTGTACCGAAATACAATGAAAACGTTTCTTCTGTGCTAAGCAGTTAAATCATACAATATAGTGATGGCTTTGCTTGAAGAGCATGACACATCCCGAAGACTGTTTAGAAATAGAAGTATGAAGTTAGAGGGGCAGTGGCATTGCCGGTAGAGTTGCTGCCTCACAGCACCAGAGACCCAGTTCAATCCTGAGATGGGGTGCAGCCTGTGTGGAGTATGCATGATCTCCTTATGACTGCGTGAGTTTCTGCAAGATGCTCCGATTTCCAATTACATCCGAAAGACCTGTGGGTTATAGGTTAAATGGCCTCTGTAAATTACCTCTAGTGTGTGTAGTGAGTGGGTGCATATGAAAGTAGAATAACATTAGACAAGTGTGAAAGGGTGACCGATGGTCGGCATGGATTCAATGGGCTGAAGGACCTGTTTCCTTGCTGTCTCTCCAAAATATTTTGAACTATTATGTGCAGACTAACAAAAGCTTTATTTTGATATTCACCAGTTTCTGATTTAAGTGATCCCAGCCACACCAACACCTCTAGAAAGGAGAAGGAGGAATTGGTTTCGTCAGAGGGTGGTGAATCTGTGGAATTCATTGCCACAAACGTCTTTGGAGGCCAAGCCATTGAGTATTTTTAAGGCAGAGGTTGACAGATCCTTGATTAGTACAGGTGTCAAGGGTTATGGGTAAAATACAAGAGAATGGGGTTGAGAGGGAAAGACAGATCCGCCATGATTGAATGGCAGAATTGACTCAATGGGCCAAATGGCCTAATGGTGCTCCTGTGACTTATGAACATGAGCAATTATTTAATGCATTTGAGATTGTTTCAATATAGTTTCAGATTATTTGATGCATTCTGTGCAGTAAAACTTAAAAATTGTTAATTATCGATGAGAACCTTGTGCTATTTATGTATGATCGATTAGATGAAAAGTAATTGTGTGCTACGGCACACTCAGTGGGGAGCATTACTCATTGGATAGACACCATGGAAAATCAAGAGTGCTCAACCTAATATTTCCAAAAATATGTGTCTGCAACCACTTTTTGTTTGTTGGGAGCACCCATTGCGGCCCTTAATTCTTTTTAAATGTTATTTGACGTTGCACAATGCGGTATAACTGCAACCAAAGGCTATCTTAAGTTACCAGCAATAGACCTTTATAACATCATGAGGAGCCCATATAAGGCGAACAGCTACAATCTTTCCACAAGGGAAGGGGAGTTTAAAGCTAGAGAGCATTGGTTTAAGGTAAGATGGGTAAGATTTAATAGGAAGCTGAGGGGCAACTTTTTGCACGCAAGGGGGGGGGGGGGGGGGGGGGGGGGGGTATATGAAATAAGCTGTCAGAGGAAGTAATCAAAGCAGTTATGATATGCCATTTAAACGACATTTGGTCAGGTACATGGATATGAAAGGTTTAGAGGGATATGAGCCAATCATGGGCAAATAGAACCAGCTTAGATTGTGTATCTTGGTTGGCGTGGATGAGTTAGGCGGAAGACCTGTTTCCGTGCTATATAACTACATGAATCTATAATATAGAAAGGAACTGCAGATGCTGGTTTACACCAAAATATAATCTATACTACATTGAAAAGAACACATTAGAGCACAGAGAAAAAATAGCTTGAGCCAACAGTTATTTTTTGCTTCATACAATCCTCCTGCCTACACCTTCATGCATCATTCTTGCCCAGCTTGTTCTTTACAAATATTAAATATGTAACTAACATTCATCTGGTGGTGAATAGAGCCCAAGATAACTTAATCACAGTAATATCAATGGTGCTAGCTCCTTAAGCATTTGATAGTATCAAGCACTAAGAATTATGTTTTGAAAAGGGGAATCATTTTTTCCTGTCAATAACATTGCAGGAAAGTTGCCATCTAGATAAATAACGTGATATTTTGTTTTCATGTTTTAACATTTTACAATAAGGAGCATCTTACTCTCCAATGTTTTACTTTTGTTATTATTCAATTTGATTCCGTTTCACAGCAGTCAGTTCAGCTCTTTACGAGCAACGTAATGAATATTAAACAACCGAATGCTCATTGATCAGTTAAAGTGGGAAATTATATTAGTCAATTGAAACAGAAAAATGTTTGAAAGCACAAGTATTAATAAGTCTGTGTTAGGGGAATGAAATGGCAAACAATCCAAAAAAATGTTGAAGGTAACTTTTCAATTTTGGACAAGTGGTGCCTTCAAAAGGACTTTAATGGAAAATACTAGACACCTAGCCTGAAATGTTTGATACTTTGAAAATAGACACAAAAAGCTGGAGTAACTCAGCGGGTCAGACAGCATCTCTGGAGAAAAGGAATGGGTGACATTTCAATCGAGACAGCATCTTGTGTATATTTTTGGTTTAAACTAGCATCTGCAGTTCCTCCCTACACACGTTTGATACTTCTCCAGCCTTGATTCCCCAAAATGTGCTCTTGGTTGAGAAATGTTCATGCCCGAGAGCTCTTGAATATTGTTATACAATGTTGTACAGTATTATCTGTCGTATTTACCTACAGCAGGCCATGTTTTAAAACAAATCAAATGTAAATGCTTACCAAAGCTTGAAGCATTGTTGAGAGTGAGATTATGCATGACTCGAGCTCCAAAAAAGCTCCATCGCAAAAGAAAATCCTGCGCTCTCTTCTTAAGGGACCTTCCATTTTGTTTGCTGGGCTTAAAAAGGAGAGTATATCGAAAGTCACCACTTAAATAAAAACAACATAAGGAAGTATATTTTATTTATTTTAATACAGCTATCACATCATTAAAGCATACCTTGATGACTCTTTGATCTACTACTGTATCCAACCATTCAATAAATGATTCGACCGTAGCATTTTTCTTCAACAGATCCTTCAGCTCTTGAAACACTGTAATAGAGTCATCTAGCATGTAAAAAAGGAAAATATGAGATTGCTCTAACTATTTGAACATTTAGAAGCAGTAATTTTCAAAACAAAAACGTGAAAGCTGTTGCTTAAGTAGAAGCCGGTTCATGTTTATAAGAATTCCTGTTATATTGATTACATCTCGAAGGACTAAAAGATGTATATCATACGTTCTGCTCTTCCTTTCAACTCAGTTTAAGATGCATCTGCAGCATAATTTGCAAGGAAATATAGACAGATGATGTGTCTTCAAACTGCAGCCCACTGAGTTGCTGCAGCATTTATTTATTTTTTAATTGATAAAGATTAGTTCATTGGTATGGAGGGTTAATTAAGTCATATCAGACTTAGAAACAGGATGAAGAACTGAGAGGACTGAAGAACTGAGTAAGGAGTTTGCTGGGTGCTAAATTCAGAAATATTCAAAAACCTTGCAACAGTACTTAAAACACAAAACAAGGAAAACAAAATAAATTAACATAATGTCAAGAAGGTAAATTAAATAAAATTTACCTGATACTTGGAAATGTTCTTCTCCACTCAAATTGCATCATTTATAACCTGATACAAGTTGATTGATTGGATTCCCAAATATGTTACAGGGGAAATGCCCCACCTTTTTGTTCCACAGCTTGTCTCCATGAGGTGAAAATCACTGAGACTTTTGAAATTCCACATTCATATGAAAACCCAAAGTTGCTATCAGCTTTGATGGCGGAATGTTTGCAATTATTCTGACAACCATGAATATTTTCACATCATAAAATGCCATAGCTTCAACTGGGTATAGTATAATAACACATATAGTATTTTGTAATGTAGCTGGGTACTCTGTAGAAGAATTATCAATTAACATTTGCCATTGTGACACATTGAGGAGATACAGTATTTAGATAGATGACCGAATGCTGAACTTCTGGGAAAGATATGAATGAGTGTGAATCGCATTGTATGTTTTACAAATCCACCAGCACTTAACTACCTGGGGCGACACTGTGGCACAGCAGTAGAGTTGCTGCCTTACAGCACGAGAGATGGGGGTTTGATCCTGACTAAGGGTGTTGCCTGTACTTTCTCCCTGTGACTACATGGGTTTACTCCGGGTGCTCCGGTTTCTTCCCACTCCACAAAGACGTACAGGTTTGTAGGTTAAATGGCTTCGTTAAAATTGTAAATTGTCTCTAATGTGTAGGATAGTGCTGGTGTACGGGGTGATCGCTGGTCAGCGCAGACTCGGTGGGCCGTGCTGTATCTCCAAAAAAGTTTTTGAAAAGTACCTATTTGTGAGCGTGTGTATCCTGCAAGGAGCTGCGATCCTTTGGGGTAATGATCTTGAGTACCAGTCAGAATTATATTCTTTATTGAATATTAGAATAGTAAATAGAGGCCAATTAGAAACACTGATGATATGAAAACAAACTACTGCAAATAAACCATTACAACAAAACCTATTTGAAGGATTAACATGTATAATTATAGCTGATGTTTGCAGTAACTCTCTCACGAGTTTATCTTAAATCTTGACTTATCGGTAATGTGATGTTCTGTAACCTGTAGAGCTGTTAATTAAAATGTATCACTATTACAGCATGTCAAGTATTATACTTACAATCAGAATATAGTTCAAATTCCTGGTCAGCTCCACCTGATACTGCAAGAAGGGCTTGAGAACTGATGCTGTTTAGATCCACCTTTTCAATGTCAGCCACCATGGAATTCACAACAGTCTGGTCAAATAAAGCCGGCCTGGCAATCTGTGCAGAATAGCACACAACCACAATTCACAGAGCTGAACACTAAAGAACCCACGTACATGGTGGCAAACAACTAGCTCAAAACCTACCTGCGCAAGATGCAGAAATGAAGTTTGCCGTTTCAGAGAAGCCACAAATCTTTGTGCAATGGGCAACTTCTTCTCAGCTAGAGTATCTGGCAGATTTTCCAGGGATAAAGATATCCAGTGCTCCCAATGCTTAGCAAAATTTCTGATATCTGCCAGCAAACTGAAAATGAAGAAAACAATGAACCAGTAAGTTCTAAATGCTGCCCTAATTTTGGTTTTCTACATTCCTTTCCTCACAATCTTGTTATCCTGCATCCAAATGGCCAAACAATGGTTGCAATGACAAAAATTGTCATTTGTATCTGTTATTCTGCAAGCAATTCATCTCCATTTCCTTAAGGTTCAAAGCATTTCAGCCACATATCTACCTCTGCCCCTTCCTTTACATCCAAAGTCAAATTTTGCAAATTGTACTTCAATTGACCCATATAGGCTATTTAGGCCCAAATTGATATGCATTGCAATATTAATTATAAATTGATGATGGGTCAATTTAAATTCACAAATGAGTTTTATTAATTGTAGATGGTTTATGCATGCAACCTATAATGTAGCTACCTCAATACCACTAACCACGCCTTAGTTATCTCAGTATAATTGTGATATCTTCCCCTTGCTCCTCCCCTGGTTCCAGTACGCCTGAAGACTAGATGCAGTCAGTACTGGGACGTGCCTTATATGTGCATTTATTAAATACTCAGTAAAGTTACAAGTGTGTCAGACTTGTGATCTTTACATGGTGTCAGAAGTGGGATTTAAACACTAGTAAAATTAGGAGCAAATAAAACCCGATGAACAGGAGGCGCGCGTTTAACTTGCCAAAACTCAACCTGTCAAAGTGCAAGTTCCGTGTAGCTGAAGTACCCTATGTTGGCCACATCTTATCAGCCCACGGGCTGAAACCTGACCCGCAGAAGACCAACGCTATCTCCGAGCTGCCTGCCCCGACCGAGGTAACCAGCCTGCAGCGATTCCTGGGCATGGTCAACTACCTGGGAAAGTTCATCCCCAACCTCAGCGAGTTGAGGGCACCCCTGAGGCAACTGACGAAAAAAGACGTTGCCTGGTCCTGGTTTCCTCAACACCAGCAGGCTTTCGACTCTCTCAAAACAAAGCTGATCAGCACACCGACTCTCAAGTTTTTCGATTTGTACCATCCGATCGTAGTAACGTGTGATGCATCCCGTTTCGGACTCGGTGCTGCCTGCCTGCAGCTCCACGATGACGGCTCGCTACAGCCCATTTCTTATGCCTCGCGTACCATGACAGACACTGAGCAGCGCTATGCACAAATCGAGAAGGAGCTTCTTGCGGTTGTATTCGCCTGCTCCAAATTTAAAGACTTTCTTTTCGGTAGCAGATTCACGGTTGAGACCGATCATCAACCCTTGGTGACCATCCTCAATAAGCCCATTCACATCGCACCTGCCGGACTCCAGCGCATGATGTTACAGCTCCAACGATTCGACTTTCTGATCGTGTACAAGAGGGGCACCGAGATGCATGTGGCCGACGCGCTATCCCGGGCCCCCCGCTCCTCCTGTGACAGGCACCCCTACGAGCAGGAGGATCTGCAGGTACTCAATGTCAACTTTGTTCCCTCTAAGCAGCTGCAGTGCCTGGTTGAGCACACCGCCAACGACCCCGACCTGCAACAGCTCGCAGCTGTCATCCAGCGGGGGTGACCCAGCAGGCACACCTCGCTGCCTGCGGGTGCCCACCCTTTCTTTCTGGTCCGCGACGAGCTGGTGCTCCGGGACGGTATCATCATCAAGGGTCACAAGGTGGTCGTCCCTGCCTCCCTGTACGACTTGTACTACAACGCTGCCCACATGAGGCATCCCGGAGCCGATGCCACCGTCTCACATGCCCATTACTATTGGCCCGGCATGGCCAAATACATTAAAGCCCGAGTAGCCTCCTGTCCTGACTGCAACACCCTGGCCCCACATCAGCAGCGCCAGCCCCTTCTACAGCAACCAGCGCCTGCTATGCCCTGGACCTCGCTGGCTGCTGACATATTCGAATGGCGAGGCAAGCACCTTATATGTGCCTTTATTAAATACTCAGTAAAGTTACAAGTGTGTCAGACTTGACTTCTTTACATTAATGATTATATAAAACATTCCAATGAATATTTTCTGGAAAGAATGGTTGTGATATAGTTATATATCCTGTAATGTAAAGGAATTATTTTACACTTATTTTCTCTTCAGGGATATATTCTTACCTTTCTGGCATTTCTTGCATTGTCGCTGGAATAAGGACATCCGTCAGCACCTTGGGGAAATATTTAGAAATGTAAGTTTTTCATTTTATTGACTGCAGGTGAATTTAAGAAATTGCCGCTTAACGTAAACAAACATCTTCCAGTTTTCTGATTTATTTCAATATACTAGTTTATTTATAAATTCTGCAGCTCCATGATACGCAGAACTCTCATCTGTCAGCTTTTACAGTAAAAGCCTTGTTATTCCAAGCCTTACATCAGAATGATGACAGTTATGGACACAAACATTTGGAATTTTCTGTTCCCATACATTGGCAGAAGAACTTCAAACCGTGCACTGTCTATCTAGAATACTCATAGATGCTTCCCTTAATCACTACCTGTAGATCTGCATCTTAGAGTGGACCTGCATCCAGCTGTGGACAATTCTTCACACTGCAAGACCTTCTGAATTTCAGACTGACCAGATTTTAATTTTACAAAGCTGATGATCAGTCAGCAGCAGATGATATTTGTGCCCCTGGAAATCATTTATTGAGCCCAGAATCCAGTTTTATTCAGGTATTCAGGATTTACTTTGACTACATCTATATCCAGACTCAGATTGGCAGGGAGAGAGGTGAGGGGAGCAGGGGTGGGGGGGGCAGGATTTCATGCAGGGCGAGCCTAGAAGTCTGTATGGAAGGTGATGAAAGAAAGTTCAGTGGATGGGATAGACAGCAGTTTGGCAGGGAGCGAGCAAAGATTGATTTGCATTTATTTTAATGTGAGAGGCCTGACGGGTAAGGATGAACTCAACGCGTGGATAGGTACATGTGACTGGGAATTGTAGCCATTACAAAAACTTGGGTAAGAGAGCGACAGGACTGGCAGCTTAATGTTCCAGGGTATGTGCTGCAGGAGAGATAGATGTGGGAGTAAAGGAGGAGGATGTGTTGCTTTATTTATTAAGGAAAATGTCATTGTAGCAGTCCGATATTACATTACTGATGGTTCGTCCAGTAAGGCTATATGGATAGAACCAATAATTAAAAAGGGATAATCATCTTGTTGGCTGTGAAGGAAGGAACTGCAGATGCTAGATTACACCGAAGTTAGACACAAAATTCTGGAGTAACTCAGCGGGCCAGGCAGCATCTCTGATTAGAATTTCCTTCTATCCACAGATGCTGCCTGTTCCGCTGAGTTACTCCAGCATTTTTGTGTCTATCATCTTGTTGGGGATGTCCTATAGATCCCCTATAGATACATTCTATAGAATATCCTATAGAATGTACAATGGGAATTAGAAGAGCAAATATGGCAGGAGATTGCAGGCAGCTGCAGGACTAATAAAATTGTCATGGTAGGGGATTTTAACTTTCCCAGTTTTGATTGGGATTGTCATAATGCCAAGGGTTTAGACCTTCCCTCGGGCAACATGTAAATAGCCTACAAAGGAAAGGACAAAGCTTGATCTACAGTTAGGAAATTGGAAGGGCAAGTGAATTAAGTGTCCATGGGTAAGTCTTTTGGGACTAGTGATCACTGTTCTATTAGCTTTAAAATAGTTGTGAATAAAGATAGGGCAGTCCCACAAGTTAAAATTCTGAATTGGGGCCAGGCCAACTTTGATGGCATTGGACAGGAACTTGCTGAGTCTGATAGGAGTAAGTCATTTGCGGGCAATGAAACGTCTAGGAAATGGGATGCTTTTAAAAGTGTGATAACAAGAGTTCAGGACATGCATGGTCCTGTTAGAGTTAAGGGCAAGGCAGGTGGGAGTAAGCAAGCTTGGATAATGAGAGAAATTGGTGCTCTCGTCAGGAAAAAGAAGGTGAAAAAGGAGCCATGGGACAGGTTTAGGCATCAACGATTAATTGTTTCTTGGAGGAGTGTCGAGAACTGAGGAGCACACTTAAGAAAGAAATTGAGAGGAACACACTTAAAAGGGCTAAAATGGTGGAGGGAATTGCTCTGACAGTTATTATTAAGGAAAATCAAGAATTTAAATGTACATTATGGGAACGATGGGAACTCGAGAGAGAGAGAGAATATTGCCCCTCAGAAACAATGATCATCTGTGTAGAGCAACAGGGGATGGGCAAGGTCATCAAAAAGTATTTCTCCTCTTTTTACTGTGGAGAAAGATGTGAAGACTTTGGAACTTGGGATAATTAATGGAGATGTCTGGAGGACAGTCCATATTATGGTCGAAGAGATGCGCCTGAAGGATGTCTTAAGGCGCATGAAAGCAAATAAATATCCTGGGCCTGATCTGATATATCTGAAGACACTGTGGGAGGCTAGAGAAGAAATTGCTATAGACTCTGTCTATATAGACCAGCAAGGCCTTCGATGAGGTTCCGCAGTACGGCTGCTCTAGAAGGTTAGATTGCATGGGATCCAGGGAAAGCCAACCGACTGGATAGAGAATTGGCTTCATGGAAGGAAGCAGGGAGTGATGGTGGAAGGATGCTTTTTGGACTAGAGCCTATGACTCTTATGTGGCATGCCTGAGTGATTGGTGCTAGGCCCATTGCTGTTTGTAGTTTATATCAATGATTTGGATGAAGGCGTGAATTTGTAAATTTGCAGAAGACACTGAGTTTAGGTCAGGTAACCAGGCATAAAATCGATTTGCTCGAATGGTTTTAAAAACCTTACTCCATACAGGCTTTATTTATATTACAACTTTGGCAAGCTGCATCTTTTATTTATTTATTATCATTTCAATCAATACTCACTTTGTAAAGTATGGAGTCACAGACACAAAATATATCAATAATGACAGGATTTTCCAACAATGGAAGAAGATGGTCAGGCATTCCTTGCCAAAAGTGCAACAAAAAGTTCTGAATCTGAAAATTAAATTGAAAATATTGGAATCACACTTGCTTTTAGATTTAAGCTCATGTTAGTCTCACTTAGACATGTACAAAGAAACATAAACTGCAATTTTGTGTAAATATCTTACCTCTTCAAAGTTTCCATTGATTGCATTATCCAGGATGCATTGGCAATGTGTTTTGTACATCATAATTAATATATCTACCTGTGTTGTTAAAAGTACCAGAAATGTATTAGAATGACAACCCTTATAACTTACTACAATATTATATAATCATGCATAGGATTATATCAGGGTCCTTCTTCAGACTCAAAAATTATTTAGTTTAGTTTAGGATACAGGTCCTTCGGCCCACCGAGTCCACGCCGACCAGCGATCCCCACATATTAATACTATCCTATACACACACTGGGGACAATTTACAATTTTACCAAGCCAATTAACCTACAAACCTATACGTCTTTGGAATGTGGGAGGAGAGCAGAGCTCCCATGGAAAACCCACGCAGATCACAGGGAGAACATACAAACAAGCACCCGCAGTCAGGATCAAAACCAAGTCTCTAGTGCCGTAAAGCAGCATCTCTACCACTGCACCACCGTGCCGTGCTGCCTCTGAAGAAGGGTTGCCAATTGAACCATCATCTTTCCATTTCATCTCCCAGTGCTGCCTGGGCCACTGAGTTCATCCATTACTTTGGGTTCTGCTAATTATTCTATGTATTTTGGTGACAATATTTAGAATTAGTCACCTTACCTACAGCTAAAATAAGAGTACTTATGTCCGTTCTAACTTTTCAGTTTAAGAATAATTTGAGTTGTTCTTTACCATCATGTAACATAACTAGAATCTAAAATCTGTTTGCAGAATTTTGAAGATAGAGTAAGTAGGTTTCCAACTCACTGATAAACAGTTTCCAACCCTACCTGCTGCCTGCCCCTTCTCTCCTTGAACACCAGGTCACCAGCAAGCCCTTAAATCAGACTGCTACCTGCTCAATTGTTAATGGATAAATGATATGTCCACAGACTCCAATCAAGAGTGAAATGGCCAGCATTGTTTCAGGTAGATTCTCTCAATAAATTAATCTCCTGTGTTTGGTTAAATGGGTGTGCCTTTTAGTGGACATATTCCCAATTCAGTACGATTTCAAGCAATTAAGTTTTTGTTTCAAAACTTCACAATGAAGATATTAAATGAACTACACCACTCACTTGAGGCTTAACAAGCTAAATAGATTTATTGATAGTCAACAAACTATAGTTATTTTTTGCCACATTTTATAGATGACATATACATATAGAATAAAGTCCAAGTGTTTGGCGGTCTCAAGAACGACAACTGAACTTTTAAACTAATCTTTATTCGAAAATTCACTTTTTCAGTAAACAGGTTCTCTCGACACGTCTGGCCACATCGGTGGTCAGCGCTGAACTGCTGCGCGAAAGCAAAACAGCGCGAAAACAAGCAGCCCCTCCCGAGTCACATGACCGCGGCTTCCGAACGCCGGGTTCGATACCTGCGTGCGCCAGTAGGCGCCGCTACATGGCCCCCCCCAGAATCCGCGGTACGGAAACGCATGGGTAACTGGACGGTTCGACCGGAACGCGTAGTCCGAGGTTGCGGGACGAGCGTAACAGTGGGGGCCGGCAAAACAGAACCGGAAGGACGCGCAAAACGTGAGCAAGGGACGGGCGTAACAAAGGGGACCGGAGAAACATGACCGGGGGTAACAGGAGCAGCCACTGTCTCGTCAGCGTGTGCCGGCTTAAGGCGGCACACGGAGACGAACTCCTCCTTGCCACCCATGTCCTACGTAAACGTCGAGGCACCAGTACACAGCACCCTGTACGGACCCTCGTACACCCACTGTAACGGTGAGCGGTGAGCATCCCTATGGAGAAAAACATAAGCACAATCCCGTAACATAGTAGGCACATGCACCGCAGACGAACCATGCCGGGAAGTGGGAACCGGGACCAAGGCACGCGCCCGCTCGCGAAGGTCAGCTAACAACGCCGAAGCCGGGACCTCTTGATCCCGGGGGACGGGCAGGAAATCCCCAGGAACTCACAAAACCGAGCCGTAAACCAACTCGGCTGAGGAGGCATTGAGGTCCTCCTTAGGCGTGGTTCTGATGCCTAGGAGGACCCAAGGCAACTGGTCGACCCAATCTGGAATCTGGGTGATACGCGGTGGTCATACAGATGCAGCTTCGCGCCATACAGCTGCGCCATACCACTCCACAGGGAGGACGTGAACTGAGCCCCACGATCGGTAGTGATATCGGAGGGGACCCTGAAACGAGCGATCCCATTCGAGACAATGGCCCTCGCGCACGCCTCAGCGGAGGTATCCGTTAACGGTATCACCTCCGCCCACCTGGTAAACCCATCCACGATGGCCAGTAGGTGAGTAGCCCCGCGCGAACACGGCAAAGGACCCACCAGGTCGACATGGATGTGCAGGAACCTGCCGTCCGGGATGGCGAAGTCCTGCACCCGGCGGGCGCACATGTCTCTGCACCTTGGAAGTCTGGCAAAGGATGCAGGAATGGGCCCATGCTACGACCTGCTTCCTCAACCCATGGCAGACGAACTTCGCCGTGACCAAGGCAGAGGTGGCGCGAATGGACGGGTGCGCTAGGCTGTGGATAGTGTTGAAAATCCGACGCCTCCAAGCAACCGGTACAATGGGATGGGCTTTGCCCGTGGAGATATCACAAAGGACTTGCACGCCGGTGGCGCTGCAAGGCACCTTTGACAGCTTGAGACCTGATTTAACATTGCGGTAAACCTCCATACCGGCATCTGCCTGTTGGGCAGTGGCCAGCTCCACATAATCAACGCCTAGACTTAATGCTGAAACTTCGGGCAGTGCTGGACGGGACAACGCATCATCAACAACGTTCAGGTTCCCCGCCACATGCCGAATATCGGACGTGAATTCGGAAATGTAGGCGAGGTGCCATTGCTGTCTGGCAGACCAGGGAACATATACCTTGGTCAATGTGAACGTGAGTGGCTTGTGATCTGTGAATGCAGTGAAAGCGCGTCCCTCCAAGAAATAACGAAAATGGCGGATCGCTAGGTAGAGCGCAAGGAGTTCCCGGTCGAAAGCGCAATACTTAACTTCGGGGGCTCGCAGCTGCCTGCTGAAAAATGCCAGCAGCACCCAGCGATTACGTACGTGTTGCTCGAGGACGGCGCCTACTGCGATGTCGGAAGCGTCCACGGTGAGTGCCATTTGGGCTGACACTCTAGGGTGTTCTAGAATAGTGGCGTTGGCCAATGCAGTCTTAGCCCCCTCGAACGCCTTCTCCGCCTCCTTGGACCAGAGCAGGTCCTTAGGCTTACCGGCCAGGCATTGGAACAACGGCCGCATGATGGCAGCTGCTGATGGGATGAATCGGTGGTAGACATTTACCATCCCGATAAACTCCTGCAGGCCCTTGATGGATAGGGGCCTCGGGAAGCGACGGATGGCGTCGACCTTCTCGGGCAGCGACTGTGCACCGTGGCAGGTAATGCTGTGACCCAAGAAAGAAATGGAACGCAATCTGAACTGGCACTTCGCAGGGTTGATCACCAACCGGTGTTTGCATAGCCGTTCGAAAAGCAGGCGGAGGTGCCTAACGTGCTCTGCCTGCGAGCTGCTGGCCACCAGAATATCATCGAGGTAGATGAATATGAACGGCAAACCCTGACCGACCTGATCCATTAACTTTTGGAATGTTTGAGCGGCGTTCTTCAGGCCAAAAGGCATTCTTAGCCATTCGAAAAGGCCGAAAGGGGTGATGGTGGCCATCTTAGGGACGTCGTCGGGATGGACCGGAATTTGATTTTACCCGCGGATAAGGTCGACCTTCGAGAAAAATGTAGCACCCTCCAGATGAGCCGAGAAATCCTGGATGTTCGGGACTGGGTACCGATCTGCTGTGGTTATCGCGTTCTAAAGCCTGTAATCACCGCAAGGTCTCCAACCTCTGGACGCTTTGGGCACCATGTGCAGCGGGGAAGCCCAAGGGCTATCCGACCGCCGGACAATCCCCATGTCCTCAATAAGCTGGAACCCGTCTCGTGCGATGCACAGTTTATCGGGCGGGAGGCGGCACGCGTGGGCGTGTACCGGTGGGTCCTCGGTGGGAATGTGGTGGACCACGCCATGACGGAAGTGGCCCCGTCAAACCGGGGTGTGAGCAACCCAGGGAATTTGGCGAGTAGGGCTGCGAAAGGTTGCTGGATCTCAGCTACCTCGTCGAGTTGCTGTAGGGGCGTGGACGGAATGCACGGCTTGGCAGGGCACTGGTCCGACACAGGAACCATGCGTCCACCTCGCACATCGACTAACAGGGAGCGCGCAAGAAATCAGCCCCCAGGATCGGTTGGGCGACGTCAGCAACGAGAAACTTCCACCTGTATGGGCGAGAGTCAATATTTAAGTCCAGGGTCCGCGTACCGTAAGTGCGAATGTTGGTCCCGTTGACAGCCGAGAGGATGGGTCCTACCTTACCGGCGCGAATATCTTGGGGTGCTCGGAGGCAGGATGCTGGCACCGGAGTCTACCAGGAAACGGTGGCCGGAATGGCGATCGCGGACGTAGAGGCGTTCGTTTGGGCCGATCGCGTTCGCCTCTATGGACGAGGCATTTCCCGGGTACTGGCAGGGGCTCCGACATCTTCATGCTTCGGGCCCATATCGTTGATGGTAATAACACCAGCGGCGTTGGCTGTAGATCACTGGCCGTGGCGATGCTTCTTCAGCGCTGGGCTGGGCTTCTTCTTCCTCCCGATGTCGGTTCGGCTGCAACCGCACCGTGACCAGGGGGCGGACAAAATCAAACACGTCCCGCCGTCTGTGTGCCCACAATTCGTCAGCTCTCTCCGCGAGTTGTTGATGGTCGCTGAAATCAGCTCCAGCGAGCATTAGTCGGACTTCGTCAAGCATCTGCTCCAGGAACGCCTGTTCGAAAAGCAGACATGGGCGGTGCCCTGTCCCACGGTACGAGGTCATTCCAAGAGCTCTCTCAAGTTTGCCCTGATTCGAACTCGGAGATTTACGATAATGGCCACTCGTCGGTACTCGGGATCTCGTGGACATTTTTCCACATGTTGAAAAATCTTCACGAGTCTTCCCGTGCTTACCTGCTGTTAGCGAGTCTTCCCGAGTACCTGCCGATAGCGTTACGAGCCGCTAAGAGACGTCCTGAATTCCGACGTACCCGCGATGTTCATTCTCCGTGCTTACCACGAGTTTGATTTTTTTTATACTTGGGAGAGCTCTTGGAATGAACTCGTACCATGGGACAGTGCTATTATAAGATCATGGGGGGATTAGATTGGGGAAATGCACAGAGTCTTTAACCCAGATAGGGGGAATCAAGAACCAAAAGATATAGATGATGGGGGAAAGTAGAGGGGCAACTTTTTTTTTTACACAAAGGGTGATGGGTATATGGAACGATCTGCCAGAGGAGGTGGGTACACAAAATTGCTGGGGAAACTCAGCGGGTGCAGCAGCATCTATGGAGCGAAGGAAATAGGCGACGTTTCGGGCCGAAACCCTTCTTCAGACTGATGGGGGGTGGGGGGGGGAGAAAGAAGGAAAAGGGGAGGAGGAGGAGCCCGAGGGCGGGTGGATGGGAGGGTGGGAGGAGACAGCTAGAGGGTTAAGGAAGGGGAGGAGACAGCAAGGGCTAGCAAAATTGGGAGAATTCAATGTTAATGCTATACGGACGCAAGGTCCCCAGGCGGAATATGAGGTGCTGTTCCTCCAATTTCCGCTGTTGCTCACTCTGGCAATGGAGGAGACCCAGGACAGAGAGGTCGGATTGGGAATGGGAGGGGGAGTTGAAGTGCTGAGCCACCGGGAGTTAAGGTAGGTTATGGCGGACTGAGCGTGTTCGGCGAAACGATCGCCCAACCTGCGCTTGGTCTCCCCGATGTAAATCAGCTGACATCTAGAGCAGCGGATGCAGTAGATGAGGTTGGAGGAGATACAGGTGAACCTTTGTCGCACCTGGAACGACTGCTTGGGTCCTTGAATGGAGTCGAGGGGGGAGGTGAAGGGACAGGTGTTGCATTTCTTGCGGTTGCAACCAGAGGAGGTGGTTGAGGCAGGTGCTATCACAACAGGTAAAATACATATAGACAGGTACATAAATAGGATGAGTTTAGGATATGGGCCAAAGACAGGCAGGTGAGACTAGTGTAGATGGGGCATGTTGGTTGACATGGGTGTTGGGCTGAAGGGTCTGTTACATGCTATATGACTATGATTCTAAATTACCCATCAATAGTGCATATACAGATAACTATTATATTTTAACATGCTGCTAAAAGCACTCTGAATTATAAAAACAAAAGCTAGCATAATCCCAGAAAAAGTAACACCTTAATAATAGTACTAAATATAAGCTTTATGCCTTCTGAAGGTGTTACAGTTAAAGTGTAAGCAGATAAATTATATAAATTACAGTCGTGACTGAGATTTGAACGCTTACCATTTAAGTGATTCTAATTTTCAAAGAAACACATTTTGCTGTAATTGTTAAATACAGAAAATGTATGTGTTTATTTTCTAGAGAAAACCACATTGTAGGTATAACTCCCTACCGTCCATTTTAAAACATCTTGAACATCATTGTATTTTTGTTTTCAAACCAAAAATAACTTGTTCAGAAAGGAATATAGATATTTTAAATATGGACATAAAACTAGCTGCACAGATTTAAACATGTTAAATATATGCGACAATACCATGCATTAAAATAGATGATGCACTTGCTTCGGGTGAGCATTCTTTTACTAACGTTGCCAAAAATCGTTCAGGATTTGTTTATAAATTCTGATCAAATGTTCATCTATATTATCCGGTCTTTCTCACGGTAACATGAGTGATAATAAGTTTTGTTTCATGGTTGTTCACAATAGTGGTTTGGTGTTCTATGATGATGTGTGAATTGAATTAAATTAATAACAGTCTGTACCTTTTCCTTTGAAATAGGCCCTTGAAGAATCAGATGCTGTGCACTGGGAAAATCAGGAAGCAAAGTTCCAGTTTTTGAACTGAGTGAATACTTCCGAGTAAATCCTCCCTGTCATGAAATAAACGTGTCCCATTAGAGTCCAAGTAAACACCATTATTCTGAATCAGTCAAATATTTCCAATTGCAAAGTAAAGACAATTATTTTAAAATTGTGTAAAACTAATTGTACAACAATACTACAACAATGGGCAGGATCATGCTGCCTTTTGCTAGTTGTTCCATTAAGAACCATCAGCATTTGGTCATTATAGCTACAGAGAATCACAGACTCGTACTGCGAAACGTAAAACCCCGGGAGGTATGGCAGATTCAGAGGACTGTATAACTTACTGCTGGCCTGCCGATAATTGAGAAATTATCTTCTCTAGAATGGACCTAACACAGGTCCATAAACTTATTAGGACAAACCTTTAGAATGTAAATGGTGGACAAGTCATCTTTGCTTTAGCTTAAAGTTTTAAATTATTCCTAAATATTTTTGTGGTGCTTGTATTTTGTTTAATTTTTGTTTTCTTTAATCATTTTATTTTTAATAGTTTGAAATATCATTGGCTTTAGGAATCTTTTTAAAGCTTTTGGCATTACACCACTGAGGCCCCAGTCACTATCCAGAGCATCTCGACTTCCAGCAGTAAAGGACAGTAAAATGCCCTCTCCATCCTCTGTGAAATGTCGGAAGGAGATCGAGGGGAGACTTGATGAAGGTGTATAAAATTATGGGAGGCATAGATAGGATAGACAGTCAGAACCTTTTTTCCCCCAGAGTGGAAATGTCCAACACTAGAGGGCATAGTTATAAGCTGAGAGGGGGGAAGGTTTAATGGAGATGCGCGGGACAAGTTTTTTCACACAGAGAATGGAAGGGGCCTGGAACCCTTTGCCAGGGGTGGTGGTGGAGTTAGATATGATAGTGGCGTTTAAGAGGCTTTTAGATAGGCACACGGAAGTGCAAAGGACAGAGGGATATACATTGTGTACAGGCAGATGAGATCAGTTTAACGGCATCATATTTGGCGCAAACATTGTGGACCAAATGGCCCATTCCTGTGCTGTACTATTCTATGTTCATCTGGCCCAGGTAAGTGTAGATGGATGAACCACAGGCTGCAACTCTGATGGGGAGACTGGGCCTACATTTTCCAGTCCAAACCAAAAAGCAAATCTTAGTTGCTGGAAATCTGAATAAATAAACAAAACTACTGGAAAAACTCAGAAGGGCAGGCTAGCACCTGAAATATTAACGGTGAACTCTCTCCAATCCATGTCAATTTGTTTTGGTTAGTTAATTAAATGGACTAGTCCTCCAACTTCAAGTTTTTAGCCACTATAATTGCCCATTAACTGCATGTTGTTTACTCTTATTTGCAATGCAAATAGCGCAGTTCAGTCATTTTATATCAGCTTAATTAACTCTTAAAAATGTACTGCACTGGTTAACATGAGGAGCATATAATGATTATGAGCAAATGGACTTGGCTTTGATAAAGTAGGTTACGTTAAGTAATTTCATTGGTGAAAACCAAATGCTAATATCATTTAGATCAAGTTAATGAATGTGCATTTATGAACAATTCTGCATCACTCAATCAAAATTTATAATCTAAATCACCTTTTATCCAGGGACATCTGTTTCTAATTACCAGTTTGTATTTATATAGCTATTGTAATAATCTTCTGCATAATTAGTCATGAAACCTTTAGTGATTCACAAATCTGTCAAGTAAATAAGGCTGCTGGCATCTCAAAGTCGGTCATTGCCACCCGCAGAAAGTTAAAGCTGAAAAACCCAATATTTCAATATTTTGCAGAATGCCAAAATCTGTCTTTAGCTACACACCTTCTGTCATCAATCATTGCCCTTTGAATTTCAGAAGTACATTTGTTTTAGTCGATCCTGTGCGCTACCCAAACGAAGACATGATCAATTTTAGGAAAGTTTATATTTACTCCATTTGACTTCATATGTTCAAATAAATCATTGCAAAATTCACAAAGTTGTTAGAAAAATAAAAGACTAACATGATTCAGATCGGATGGACAAAATTGTGTGTTTGTTTCAATGGACATGAAAGATCTTCAGACATTGATTAAAAATAGCAAAGACTTCTGGCCAGCACACTTCTCTTAAATCAACATTGCTAATGATAATTGAACTGATAATTATTTCAGTGTGGTTTCCTAGATCTCATGCCAAATATTGGCTACAAAACAATTTACTGTACGTAAAGCGCTTTGGAGCATTCTGAGAACTATTCCAAAACATGAATGCAAAATTGTAGCATTCTGCCATTCAAACAGAAGTAGGTCCTGGATTTCCACAGAGTAATTGTGAAAAGGGGACTTACTAACAGACCCAGAGTACTGAATTTGTCAGTGGGCTCTGCTACAAGGCTCCCCATGGAGTCAATGGTGGGATTCTCCACTATTATGTTGATGCAGGATTTGACATCCCATTGATTTTAATGGTACCTACGAGGCACTGATTAGGAGTCAAAGGTGTTCCTTTATAATAGTTCTAAATAGTGCTGTAGCTTAATGATTTGGCTTTACATTTCTCTGTGCCGACCAGCTATCGACGCACACTAACACTATCCTACACACTAGGGACTTATAGGAACTAGGGACTACACATACTAAGCATTTACTCTTCTATATCATTCATCTTCTTTGGATTTTTTTTCTGTTTAGAATAGTCTTCATGAAATTGTACTGCATCACTGAAGATTGCTTCTCACACCTCTTCTAATTTATGCACAATAAAGTTGGTGACATGGAGTATGATTGGCACAGCCAAATGCTAAATGGGATGCGTTCTTTTAAAAATAATTCTTCATCTCTAATTGCATTGTAAAACCGGAAAAATAATTAATTTACAAACAATTGTTAGCAATCATGTGATCATGTGACTAGAATTACTGTGCCAAATGACACGACTATCATATTGCATTTTACCTTCTAAAGTTCTTACTTTTAATTTTATTTTTATGTGTTTACTGTTTTTGTGGAGATGATAAATTGTATGAATAAACCTTATTCTAACCTTATCCTTCTAAAATGAAATTGTTGTTTCCCTTTCTATATTAGTTTGCTTTTGGAAATCATGCATGTTATGTTACTTCATATGCAATGTCAAACAAGTGTTACTTTCAGTTGTCACTCTGCACAATTAATGTCCCATTATAGTATAGGACTGATATTGCCCAAAGATGAAAGTGAAGCAGTTGCCTCTTACATAGAACATGCAACAGTATAGCAAGAACAATCCCTTTGGCCCACAATGTAACATTGAACATGGTGCCAGGATAAACATCATCCATATTCCTCCAATCCCTGCATTTCTATATGCCTGTCTAAAAGCCTCTTAAATCCCACTCAAATCTGCCTCCACCACCAGGCACCCACCACTCGCTGTGTAAAAAATATTACGTCATAAATATATTATACCTAGATAACTGATCATGACTTTTTTTAAATTTGATTTATGCATCCATGACCATGTTATGTTAACATGCCTATGGAGTGCCATATGTGCCCCCAAGAATGATTCTTCAGCCTAATATTCAACCCAAGCCATCTACTGCTTCAACTATAAAGGATGTAATGGACAGCATACAGTTAGCGATCTATTCTTTTAAATGGAAATGCTTATCTTTAAAGTCTTCATTACACATTAACATTGGGAAATATTTACTTATGCACAACCACATATGCTACCTTAACTTAATTATTTATAATCATTGCTTTGTGGCCTTTGTCAAGTTCAATCATTATTGCACAGTGCAATCAATAGCTTTAACTATCTGGCTGTAGACTGCTCTGGAAAAAAATGTAATGTCTTATTTTACCATTAGATTCATTTCTTTGTAATGATGAATGCAGCTTTCATTTGTGTGAATCAGAAATATGGTGACAAATATGTTTTTTATATAACATACCTCATTTTTCAATTTGCTTCCTGAAAATCTGTGAGATATAACATCAAATAATTAATTGTTAATATAATTACATTCCTTACAGCAATCCATGATCAATTAAATACATCTTCTAAACATAACACCTTCAATTGTTTTAAATTCAGGTGTCCCATTAAAGCTGTTGATGTGACAAAGAAGCATGATGTTACAAGGGGGATTTCTCAATCGATAGTAAACCTCTCTCAAATTTTTACTAAATGTGTCCCAAATGTCACATGCAAATATTGATATATTTCCACTCAAGTTATAAAACCTGTAACATTTTCCTCAGCAGCTCTGCATTTCTCAGGACAAGGTATTTAAATCACAGAAAATATCAAATGAAATTAACAAGAAATTAGAAATTTAATCACAGAAAATATCAAGCATCTATCTATCTATCTATCCAAATTAATGGATTTTGATTATCAAATTGAGGTGAAATAGAATGAGTAGATAAGCATTAATTGTTTGTCAGCAAGTGTCAGTCAATAGCAATTTTGCTTCTTGGTCAGAAAGTCCTGGATTCAAATCCTAATTCAGAGACATGAATTCAATAAACTAAAATGACCCTTCAATGCAGGACTGAGACACTAGTACAGCACTTATTTAGCTAAGATGTTGAATCAAGACACGCCTAATCTTCAGGTCCACCTACTTAAGGGTGACACAGTGGCACAGCTAGTAGAGCTGCTGTCTCACAGCACCAGAGGCACAAGTTTGATCCTGACCTCAAGCGCTGTTTGTGTGGAGTTTACATGTTCTCCCAGTGACTGCGTGGGCTTTCTCCAAATAATCAATTTTTCTCCCCAATTCCAAATATGGGCTGGTTTGTAGGCTAATCAGCCTCTGTAAATTACAACTTGTTTGTAGAAATGGATGAGGAAGTGGGATAACATAGAACTAGTGTGAATGGGCGATCGATGGTTAGCATGGAATCGGTGGACCGAAGGGCCTGCTTCCATTCGGTATCTCTAAGCTCTTCGCTTTCAGGTTCAAGGACCACCTGCTCTTTTGGGAGTGAGGGATCAGAAGAAGTATCTTAAGTAGCCCAGTTAATATTTATATGCTTGATTAACATATGTCAAGACAAAATAGATAATCTGATCATTTTTGCTGATTATGAACAGTTGATGTTTATGCATTTGCTACTATATTTTCTTATATTACTGCAATGATCAATAAAAAGCATCTCAATGCCCTAGTAAAGTGCACTGCGATGTTCGGAAAGGGGTATGACACTTTAAATATGTAAATTCATTTTATTTCTCAGCAGCTGACTGAAATTAAACTTTCAATCATTTTCTGCTGAGAAAAGTTACATGTTCTATTAAATACATTTTAAGCACCTTGGTGACTTTATCTATATTAAACGATTATATAAATGTTATATATGTTAGTGGTACTGTAAATATAATGCTCCACAGAAGCAAATCTAACCATCTCCATTTTCTTTAAATTTAGCTGTATTACCATTGCTGAGAACCCCCATCATCTGAGACATCGCAACTGAACAAAAATTTCAGTGGACCAGCTATCTAACTGTTGTAGCTACAGTCAAAGAGGAGCTACATCACAATAACAAGTGAATATCTATGTGACTGAGAAATAAAAAGGGTGATATTTGCCGCTAAACTAAACAAGCCCGGGAGAGAGCTTTTTTTTGTCCACATGAAGACAATTCACGTATAAATGTTTTCATGCATATGGCACCTACATATAGAGAGCAATTTTAAAATGCTGTTAAAATGGAGCTATAGTCTCTAAAGTCAACTAAAATGCCAGAAACAAAACACATCTTGGGAATCTGAAGTAAAAGGGAATATTCAGCTGGCCCAGGCTCATCTAGACAGAGAAATTGAGTTTACATTTCGTCAACAAACACAATAAATGTTAACTCTGTTAATCTCTATACAGATGCTAAACGTAACCACATTTTCAGCTTTATTCACAACCAAAAGGTGTCTTACCCGAGTGCAACTGTTTAAATGAAACTGATTATTTTTTTGTTTCAGTACACTCAGCAGTTAACTTGCAAATTTGCCTTTCATGTTATATCACCATTTGTTTTTGTCCTAGTAATAGCTTGCATAAAAACACAAGAAAATAGGAGTAGGAGCAGGCCAGCAGTCTCCTCAAGCATGTGGTTTAGTTTAAAGGCACAGCATGGAAACAGACCCTTTGGCCCACTGAGTCCACGCTGACCATTGATCACCCATTCACATTAGTTTTCCATTATGCCACTTTCTCATCCACTCCCCACGCACCAGGGACAATTTACAGAGGACAATTACCCACAAACACTGACGTCATTGGGATGTGAGAGGAAACTAGAGTATCCAGAGGAAACCCACACGGTCACAGGGAGAATGTGCAAACTCCACACAGACAGTACCCGAGGTCAGGATAGAACCTGGGTCTCTGGTGCTGGGAGCCTGCCAGGCATCCCATATGATCATGGCTGATCTATGCAGGCCTCAACTCCTATCCTGTGCCAGATCCATCAAACCTTCAATTCCTCAACTATTATTCACTTTTGTTTGAAGCCACCAAGTAGTAATTCTAACAAATATAATCACAATCAGCACACAGCTGCCTAATGAAATATTACACCATTAATCACTTTCAGTATAGGCATAGATATATTAGCAAAATGTATAATGTAGAGGATTAAGATACCTTGTCAAGCCTTTACCAGAATATACCGAATGATAATATGCACTGCTCTCTTTGATGCCAATACCATAATAGTGATACCTGCAAAATAGTGTCAAGATTCATATATTATTTTGATACCAAGTCAATGTTTAAAAACATAACATCCGTCCAAAAATTGGCACACGTCATTTAATATCCACCAAATAAATTGTTCGCGTTGTTTTACCGGGCTTGCGACACTGCTCTCGGGGGTTTTTTTTCTTGACAAGTACTGTCATCAAATAAACGGATGCCGTTAAAACAATTAAAGAAAACTACTGCTAATAGATCCAAGGTACACAAAATTGCTGGGGAAACTCAGCGGGTGCAGCAGCATCTATGGAGCGAAGGAAATCAAGGAGCGAAGGAGCTAATAGATCCAGATGGTTTCGAGCTTCGACAAGCCTAACGCCCAAGGGATAAAGGAAAGATTGCTTTACCGGACAAAATGTTAACGAACTCACTTTGAATGTCCTCTCGTTCCAAGTCTTCTCGTCGTCAACAGGGGAAACTTTTGTCTTATCGTCTATCAACGAAATAGGAAGGAAGGTGTAAAGAGATTGAATAAAATATCCCATCTTTGCAGATGCAAGAAAATGCAGATACTGGAATCGTGAGCAAAACGCAGTGTTAGAGGAATGGTAGCTTTGCCCAAAGCCAATTTGAAGGCACAGAAAACAAATGTTCACTATTTTATAATCGGGTATTTTTTTTAAACGTTTTTCTGTTTTAATTTATTATACCGACAACTGGAAGAGGGGGAGGTCCCATTGGTGCCCTGATATGCTTTAAGTTGGCCCGTGCTTCAAAGACTTGCTTATTTATCATCAATAAATGAACATCGGAACACTAGAACTTGAAGAAGGGTCTCGACCTGAAACGTCGCCTGTCCATGTCCTGCAGGGATGCTGCCTGACCTGCTGAGTTACTCCAGCACTGGGCGTTTTTACACAAGATTCTAGCATCTGCACGTCTTTGTTCTGGTTAACAGTTCTATTCTTGGTTTGGAGAAGTCGCCGCGAGTCCGCAGATAATACCTTGCCGAACGTCGCTGCACAAGCTGGTTCCAGTTTATCTTTCCTACAGAAATCGAGATAGTGGGCGTAGAGGATACATCTGGGTAAACAGACCCCTTCACAAACTATGTAGTTTTCCTCCAACCTGACAAAAGAAAGGTCAACAACGCGCAATCCAATTAGTTCGGAGCATTAAAGCATTTGCCGATAAATTTGCCAGCATTCAATGATACTTTACAACATGCCCAGAACTGGCATTGCTTCAGATTATCTGAGATCTAACGAATTCATCTAAAGTATAACGAATCAAAGGGACCTCAGTGGAAACTATATCAAAATATCATACACATACTCCATATATACATCATGTATGAAACTAAGGGACTAATGCATCATCTTGAGATAGGATTCCCAGTCTGAGCTGTCCCTACCATTGCAGGGTGAGTTGCGTTTGTTTCTTCTTGTCCTTGATGATTTGTGTGATGGTTCTTTTCGGACTTTGTTGCTTGTCGCTCAAGAACGTTTTTTCTTCAGAAACGTTCCCATCCTCCTCTTCAGACGATGCGAATCCGTTGCAATTCTCCGATTCTGGTGGAATCAACGAACGACAAGGTCCTTATCGGTTAATCTTTCAGCGATCTATTTGTATTTATTTATTTCATTTCAACGCATCAATTTGCTGTGTTTTATCTGTCCGTTTTGTGAAGTGTGAGAGGCTGAATTATCCTAAACTGCCAGAGAGAGGACATAGCGTCCACGGCGTTTTCTGTAGCTTCTCATTTATATGGTTATTTCCCATTAGCTTGCCAAGGGAAAGATTTCCGTGGCCATATTGTGGGTGGTTCTAATGGAAGCCAACAAATAGATTCTACATGTATGAAGGAACTGCAGATGCTCGTTTAAACCGAAGATAGACTTTAAAAACTGGAGTAACTCGGCGGGTCAGGCAGCATCTCTGGAGAAAAGGTATAAAACGGGTGACGTTTCGGGTCGAGTCTGAAGAAGGGTCTCGACTTGAAACGTCACCTATAGCTTATCTCCAGAGACGCTGCCTGACCCGCTGAGTTACTCCAGCTTATTGTGAATAGATTTCCCCACGATTATTTCACATTACATTATTCGATATAATATCGAATAATATTATATTAATAATAATATAATATTCATTTACATGTATAGGACAGGTTGGAGGGATATGGACCGAACGGAAGCAGGTGGGACGAGTGTAGCTGGGACATGTTGGCCGGTGGGCAAGTTGGGCCGAAGGGCCTGTTTCCTGTTTCCACGCTGTATCACTCAATATCATAAATCCTGAATTGAATTTCGCGGCGTACAATGCTTTATTAAAGCAGCAGCAGGTGGGGATCTCATGCATAGTAGGGCCGTGGTGCTGAAAGGAATTAGCCGATGCTTTGATTCGGTATTAGAGCTTCTGCAAAAATTAATACAGTTGCATTGATATGATTTTGAGATTGAACAGTCTATCGTTCAATATTCGTTGATATTAGAGTCATAGAGCGTGGAAATAGGCCCATCGGCCCAACTTGCCCACATCGACCGACATGTTCCATCTACACTAGTCCCACCTGCCTGCGTTTATCACATATCCCTCTGGACCTGTCCTATCCATGTACCTGTCTAAATGTTTCTTAAACGCTGCGATAGTACCTGCCTCAACTACCTAATCGGCAGCTCGTTCCTTACAGTACACCCACAAGTTACAAGTTACCCCAAGGTTCCTATTAAACCCCCCCCCCCCCTTCCCCTTAAACCTATGTCGTCTGGTTCTCGAGCCCCCTACTCTGGGCAAGAGATTATGTGCGTTTACCCGTCCTATTCCACGCACGATTTTGTACACTTCTATAAGATCACCCCTCATCCACCTGCGCTCCAAGGAATAAAGTCACAGCCTGCTCTACTGCTCCCTATAGCTCAGGCTCTCCAGTCCTGACAACATCCTGGTAAATCTTCTCCGCCGTAAACCTTCTCTTCACACTTTCCAGCTTGGCAGCATCTTTCCCATAACATGGTTCCCAAAACTGAACATAATACTCTAAATGCAGTCTGTTTTAAATGTGTTACTATTGAAGCTCGATTACTTGTAAGTCACTGCGCAGCCGATAGCGAAATATCCTGCCCAGTTTCCACAGTGCGTGTCCTGTCGCAGCAAATTGTGGGCTGACTGACGGAACCTCACCTGATTTAATGCCTAGATCGACCCCTATTTCCTCCTCTCCACATTCAGGCAGTGACTCCGGCTCCTCACTGCCGACACACTCGTCCGACAATGAATCTAAGTGTTTGCCGATCAGAGTCATGTAGGTTTGGTCATGAACTCTGGCCGACACCTTATGAGGAGGCTGCAGGTGAAGCATGGACGATCCATGGGGTTCAGCCATTCTCTTCAATGGCATCTTCATGGCGAACGGTTGGCAGAGCCTGGGCTTGCTGGCCCAGCACTATCTCTTCTCCCAGAGTCGGCCGTCGCTGGGAATCAACATTAATGGCTCATGATATATAATCTCCACAGCCTCACATCACACCATAACCAACTCCTCGATCTGAATCTCGGGTGTTCTTGTTAGAAAACGGTTTAGTTGAGTTTTCACTCTCAGTGATGGGTTTGATATAGCAGGTCATGGTTAGGTAACTGGAGCTCCCCTGATGTGAGAAAGCATCCTGGTTTTTGGATCGAACACCAACAATCTACCTACCAGCTCCAGGGTGCGCACCTTCAATAGCTATTTAAACTCTCCAGAGTACGCCTATTTGTTTGCACGGGGCAGATATCAAAAACGAAGTCAGCAATAAGTAGCAGATGGGGGAATTGAATGTGAGGAGCTCTTACTGTGAAAGTAGACACGGCCACATTGTTAATTAAACCCGTGGTTACGACCGAGTGATGAATTACGCGTATTTATCATGTAAAGGAAATGTGGAGAGGAGAACTCAGAAAACATTAATGATTAACCGCAGAGAACAATCATTTTTTGAATGCGCCTTTCAGATTTGTGTTTATCGTACGGTTTTTTTGTGTATAAGGCGGTAGATAGCTAAATCCGTGATAGAAGGGTTGAAAGAACCAACACATTACTGACCCTTGAAACTTTGTGCGGAAACAGAGTAAAAAGATAACTGTCGTGAAAAGATATTGTCCATCAGGTGAACAATGTTCCCACACAAGATTATCACAGATGGTAAATTAAAGAGCAAGCAACATACTTAGAATTCATTTCCTATCTTGCTAATCGATGTTGTGTCTTTTTTTTCGTGCCCAGGCCGCACGTCACTGCTCCCATCTGGCCCTTTACTATAGGACGAGGAGCCACTGTTTTTCCCTCACCAGTAACATGGCTTTGATTTCTGAACAGTTATTGTTTAGCTCCTGACGCCTCATTCATTCTGCGTTTGGTCCAGAGATCTGATTGTGCCCTTTAAATCCATCAGCTTTGGTGTAGTTCCCGATGCGGAGGGGTCGAGCTATCATCAGTGATAGCTGGCAGCTTCATCGCTTTAAGAACATAGGGATTGGTTCCCACTTCATGAAATGACGCCTTTTCAGAAATAGTGAAGTCACAACTGCAGATGTTGGAATATTGAGCAAAGCGCAAAGTGTTGGAGTTACTCAGCGGGCCAGGCAGCATCTGTAGAGGGAATAAACAGGAGATGTTTCGGGTCCGGACCCATCGGAACGCCATCTGTCTTAAAAGGGTCCCGATCCGAAACTTCGTCTGTCTATTTCCCTCCGCAGATGCTGCCTGACCCACTGAGTTCTTCCAAGCACTTTGTTTTTTTTCCAGAAGCAGTGTGGTGCGCCACCTGTGCTTGCGGTAAAATCAGAAAATGCTGGAAATAGGCAATGGGAGAGTGGAATCTGTAGCGAGAGGGACAGAAAGCACCTGAAATGCTAAAAATCTGCAGCGTTAAATATATTTCTCCATTGAATGCGAATTGGTTTCAGCTGCAAACCGTTTGCCCTGTGAACCACCCATTGCTCTCTTACACGAGTCCAACATATCGGAGGTTTTATAAATGCGTTTTCAATCTATGTTTATGAGAAAACTAGTATGATATGAAGATAGAACATGCCCATTGACTTAAAGTTCTCATTTACCTGAATCCTGAAAAGGCTCCTAAAAAGCACCCCAGTTTATTTGTTGTCGCCGGTGCTAACGGAGTATCTGTCTTTTTCCGTTTTAGCATTCCCTTCAATTCCCAGTATCCGGCTGATTATGGCCACCTTGGCCTAAACCTGTCCATTCCCATGTCATTAATTCCAACATCTCGCAGGTAATTCTCTGCTGCATTCAGCTTATTGCAAACCTGGCATCCTATTTGATGCAGAATCGAACTTCCAACCCCAATATAACAATAGAAAACAATAGACAATAGGTGCAGGAGTAGGCCATTCAACACTTCGAGCCAGCTCCGCCAATCAATGTGATCATGGCTGATCATCCACAATCAGTACCCCGTTCCTGCCTTCTCCCCATATCCCTTAACTCTGCTATCCCTAAGAGCTCTATCTAACTCTCTCTTCGAAGCATCCAGAGAACCAGCCTCCACCGCCCTCGGAGGCAGAGAATTCCACACACTCACAACTCTGTATGAACGTTTTTCCCACTCTCCGTTCTAAATGGCTTACCACTTATTCTTAAACTATGGCCCCTGGTTCTGAACTCCCCCAACATTGGGAACATGTTTCCTGCCTCTAGTGTGTCCAAACCCTTAATAATATTATATGTTTCAATAAGATTCCCTCTCATCCTTCTAAATTCCAGAGTATACAAGCCCAGCCGCTCCAATCTATCAACATATGACAGTCCCGCCATCCCGGGAATTAACCTCGTGAACCTACGCTGTACTCTCTCAATAGCAAGAATGTCCTTCCTCAAGTTTGGACAGCGAAACCGCACACAATCCACCAGGTGTGGTCTCACTAGGGCCCTGTACAACTGTAGGAGGACCTTGTTGCTCCTATACTCAACTCCTCTTGTTATGAAGGCCAACATGCCATTCACTTTCTTCACTGCCTGCTGTACCTGCATGCTTAACCCCCATATTCCATATATAAACACTTCCCATCATTACCTACTCCCTATCCATTTGCTGCTGAATGGATTCTCCATGTCTCCAACTCGATTATGCCAACATTCTGCTGACTAGCATTGCCCTTCCATTATCCATCGAACACTTAGTTCATTACATTTTAATCTGAACCTTGTCCCATTCAGGTATTTGTCCATGTGCTTGCCAACCTTCATTGATTATCAAAAATGTTATCAAACAAATTTTATTTATTTTAAAATTTGGACCCTTATGTTCCATTCACTTCATAAGCCCATCTTTGCTGATTATTATATGCCTCGAATCCTACAACCCACACCATCCTGGCAAAACACTCATCTCTCCGCTCCCTTCAGGTAGAAGGTACAGGAGGCTGAAATCTGCAACATCCAGGTTTAGGAACAGCTACTTCCCCCACAGCCATCAGACTATTAAACTCAGCTCAAACAAAAATCTGAACTTTAATAGCCTATTGTACTTTATAAGCTTATAAGCTTATTTATGTATATATATATATTGAATATATAAATATATATTCAATGGTATATGGACACACTGATCTGTTCTGTATTTATTTATGCCTACAATATTCTGTTGTGCTGAAGCAAAGCAAGAATTTCATTGTCCTACCTGGGACACATGACAATAAAGTCTCTTGAACTTGAACTTGATGTTGCATTCCTCCAAATCTGGATTCATCCATGGCCCCATTCCATTTGTTTACCCACAGGCAGTTGCATTTGCAGAAACAATCCACCAAAACTTTGGAATAATCTTCATAAATAATTTCTCTGCCTCTTTGTTTTGTTTTTGATTAAGATTCTCATTAATATTTACCAACATTTATGCTGCACTCCGTCCAGGAGCAGTGTGATGGTGGTATCCAGAATTGCTGCCTCTATAAAATGGCTGTTGCATTAAAAAGCTGTGGTACCTACCACTTAGCTGTGTTATCCACCACTGATATGGAAAATTGTTTCCCTATACAGCTTATTATTTTGTATACTTCAATCATATTCTGTTTTAAACTCCTTTGCTCCAATGAGAACAGATCTTGCTTCTCCAATCGCTCCTCATAACTGTGTTGCCACCTTCAAGGATCTATGAGCTTGGTCCCAACGTTTCACCTTCAAGGGTTTAAAGATTTGGGCCTTCAAGGTCCCTCTGTTCTTTGATACTACAAAAACCGCAATATTAATTCGTAATAGTACACCCTAAATGCATCATCTAACTTCTATCTGGATTTAATTAAATGTGCCACTCCTTATTCCATTTCACCAACACATCGCTATCTCTCTGCAGGTTAAATACTACCTTTGCATTATCAACAGGTCTGCTAATCTCTCCACAAACCCACTGAACATGCCTCCCACGTCCAAGGTATAATTTATATAGGAGAGAATGGAATTTGCTTATGTGCAGTATCACAAATTTATAGAACACTTTAGACCAAAGCAATTAAATACGCAAGCATAACATTTATTTGCAAAACACGAGAAAAAGCTGTTTTTTACATCTTAAGTTATTCTAGCCTTTAAAATATCCAAAGATATTGGCCTCTAACATTTCTTTTCCATGTACAGTAATTTTAACAGCAATAGTTTACATTAAAAAGGTTAGTTTCCATCTTCGCCATGCGGCATGGCCTTCCAATAGGACATATTTGAAATTCCTGCAAGGAATGTTTTTTAACCTCCTTTCTGGTCAGGCAGGACATCCCACAGGCCAAGAGTACGCATTGAAAATCTGCATATGATTTTTAATCTGCAGCGTAGTCATGATTTCTTTCAGCATATGCTCTTAGCATGTGTATTTCCCACCATGGAGAACATTCCTTTGGCACATCATTGGAAGCCACGTTTTTAACTTCACTGGGTTTATGCTTCGAATTCCCCCTCGAAATAATCGTGCCACTGTCTCTGCTTTACACTTGCACCAGTCATCTCCTCGGTCGATTTTATAGCTGTGCCTCTCAATATCTCTTGCTCTGGCCTGAACCATTCATTTGTTATTTCTTGCCCCAGTGAAGCATTGAAGGTGCAAAGTACGTGCAAATAATTATTTCTGATCAAAATATTAATATAACGCATAACATTCTTTGTTGAATTAAACACACACTGTATCCATAAAGTTACACATAAGAGAAAGTATGCAACCAAAGCGTGGTTCTTGGCAGGACAGTTGTTGTGAATGGGAAATGGTGCAGCAAGGTCAGGGAGAAGTGCTGGGTATGAAAAGAAGTATGAATGTTAGCAGAGATGCGTGTGGGGTTGAGACACAGGCACGCCTTATGAACAGCGTGTCCTGAGCTCCTGCCAACTCACGTTGCAAATCCCCACCATGCGGACTCTTTTCCTTTCCACCCTGCTTTTCACTGGTACTTATCAGGTAAGTTTGAGAATTAATACATTTTTATTCAGCCTTCATTTGGCCCCGTTCTCAGTTATCGTATTCTGAGTAAATGAATTGTTAACTGCGTTTTATTTAAGTGATGTAGCAATAGAAACATAGAAACATAGATATCCAATGGAATAAAACAACATTTAATCTGCTCCACCACCACATCAGCTCAAATAATAATTGTAGATTGTAGAAGTTTGTAGATTGAAACGGCGATGCTGGACTGTTACTGGAAGCGCGTTTTGAAACACACATTTGTTCAAATATATTGGAAACCATCCAATGTACAGTTGGCAGTCTAAACGCGCATAATTAACCAATTTAAGTCTAAACGCGCATAATTAACCAATTTAAGTCTATCATTTGCTTCATGCTCCATTAACACATAAATCTAATTCGGATTGCATTAAAATACATTCAGGCACAACCGAGTATATTCACAATGTTTAAAGGCACGAAATTGCATAGATTTATTGCAACTAAATGTCAGATGTATAATAAAACAAAACTCGAAGTCGAGCCGCGGGAAAATAAGTTTCTCCAGTGTCTGTATTTAAAATATGAAAACGTTTTCACCTTGCCGCAGCATGTGAGCTAGATCTTAAACCTGGTGAAAGAAAAATGTCCCTTTTCCAGGAATTTATGTTTTGGCAATTGGCCAATTTATAACAAATCTGCCCATATATCGGTCCCTAATTTCGCCCAGTTACCAACGTTTGAAGCAAATCTCGCCATATTACGACAGAGAAGATTATTTCCTTACTGTAGGAAACTACATTACTAATTACTAAGTATTATGACACATTGCAGCATGGTATTATTGAAAATGCAACTTTCTGCAGAAACGGCTTAGTGTGCAAAAATATAAACTTTCTAAAATCATATTTTGTCTGTAGCTTTTTGACTGGATTTATAAACTCGGCTGGCCATTGTACCAATGGTTTTTTTTCAAAGATAGCTTTCAAACATGTTATTTTTATCCGTGACAGTGATTATATTTGGAACTGCTGGATTGGCAAATATCAGCTCTCATTTAAAATCACTACCGTCTGAAAAATAAACATATGGCCTTAAATTAAGTGACTTCCATTTGATTTCAGATGCAACAGAACAAGTATTCAAATAGACAAACCTGGAGATATAATATTAACATGGAGGCACAAATGTTTTATTTGTTGCGAGATGCTGGCTAGAGCCATGTTTATTGCACATCCCTAGCTGTTTTTCAACTGAATGGCTTGAATTGAGGCAGCTCTGATAACAAGACTCAGAGCTGAAGCATTGATTCTGTTTTACTTTCCATGGGTGGTGCCACGGTTTTACCTCATACCCAATGCAATAGGCAGGATAGAAGCTGAACAGAGATAAGTGCGTAAGTGATGGCTTGGCTAGTGAATTTATTTTAAATACCTAATACCTCCTTATCATATTATTCAAAATAAATGGCATTTAGGTCGAATAGTGAAAGGCCTGGATAGAGTGGATGTGAAGAGGATGTTTCCACTCGTGTGAGAGTCTAGGACCAGAGTCCATAGCCTCAGATTAAATGGACGTATCTTTAGGAAGGAGATGAAGAGGAATTTCTTTAGTCAAAGGGTGGTGAATCTGTGGAATTCATTGCCACAGCAGGTTGTGGAGGCCGTCCATGATTGAATGGCAGAGTAGACTTGAAGGGGCCAAATGGCCTAAGACTGCTCCTATCTTATGAACGTATTTAAGAGGCTTGTGGATATGCATATGGATATGTGAGGAATGGAGGGATATGGATTATGCACAAGTAGATAAGTGATGGCCTTGGTGTCATGTTCTGTGCAGACATTGTGAGCCTTAGGGCCTGTTCTTCTGTTGTTCTGCTCTATGTTCTATGATCTATGTTCTATAAGTGTGGGAAAGATTTCTTTTAAATACCGTCTTTCCCAAAATGCATTACTTAGCCCTTTATGTGCTAAATTCCATCTGCCATTCCCTTGCACCCTTTCCAAGTTGATCTATTTCCGTTATCTTATCTACCAGGAATAAATCGTCCAGTTTTAGCCCCCATCATTTCCTCCTTACACGTTCCCCTACATTCCTCTGTTTAATAATTATAAAATGGTGGAAAATCAGCAGATCATACAGAATCTGTGAAAAGTGAAACAGTTAATGTAATGTTTTGGGTTGAAGATTCTTTATTATTATTACTCAGATGAAGGGTTTTCAAACTAAAACCCTGATTGTTTCTTTTTTCACAGTTGCTGCTTGACCTGCTGAATTTTTCCAGTATTTATTTATTATGTTATCTGTCAGTCTGACGAATGGTCTCAGACCTGAAACATTAATTGTGTTTCTTTCCATGGATGCTGCTTGGCTTGCTAAGAAAATCACAGCATTCAATAATATTGACAACATGTATTTACATATTACTCTGATATCTATTTACATAACACTGAGATTGATAGATTCTTGTTTAGTAAGGGTGTGAGGGATTATGGGGAAAAGGCAGGAAAATGGGGTTGAGAGGGAAAGATAGATCAGCCATGATTGAATGGCAGAGTAGACGATGGGCTGAATGGCCTCATTCTGCTCCTAAAACTTATGAACTTATGGTGCCTGACCAACTGAGTATATCCATTGTTTCCAAAACAAGGTGTTGCTCTGAGGTTCGAGTCGCAAACAAACCACTCAGAGTAAGGAGGGAAAGATTCCCTAAAGGGCATTGATGAAACACACAGATGGTGGTCGCTGTGCACAAGTTTTTTTAAATTCCAAATTTTCACAATTGTTTATGTTTGTACATATTGAAAATTAGATTATTGTCAAACAAACTGGTTGGTTTGAGGAAGGCAATATGACTGCCATCATAAATTCCTTCTCTCCAGAGATGCTGCCTGTCCCGCTGAGTTACTCCAGCATTTTGTGCTGCCATAATAAAAACATATCTTATATTACTAAAAGTCTGTTCTTGACCAGTTTTGGCGATCTGTGCTGCGATTTCCGAGAGAACGCTGCCACCTACGGCCATCATTTTTGGCCACCTCGCTCAGAGCTCCCCTCCGCCGCATGTGTGCTAAGGACTTTTCCAGTCGATGAAAAATGACAGAGATATTAATGATTTTACAAATTTCCCATTCTCTCTGCTGCCCCCGCTGGCGGCAGGGGGGATGGACTATAAAACCAGGAAGTGGTGTGCCTCAATTAGTCTGCAAGCTGGAGGAAGGCAGAGGGTCACGTTTCTCTGAGCTGTGAATAACACTGAACACATGTTCACACAACTGTGAGTAAGTACCCTTAATGTGGTTTGAAAATGAAAATATGTTTAAAGTAAAAACGCATTGCCTGCAAATGGTTGTTTGGGGGATTTGGGTTGAAATAAAAAGGCACTCTCTCTCCCCCCCTTTCCTCTCCCCCCCTCCCTCTCCCCCCCCCCCCCCTCCTCACCCCACCCCCTCCCCTCTCCCCCCCTCTCCTCTCCCCCCCTCTCCTCTCCACCCCCTCCTCTCCTCTCCACGCCCCCCCTCTCTCTCTCCCCTCTTTTTCTCCCCCTCCTCCCCTCCATCCCCTCCCCCACCGTCCCTCCCCTAAACCCCCCCCTCCACACACCCCTACCCCCTTCACTCCACCCCCCCTCCCTGCTCCTTACCTCTCCCCCTCCCTTCACCTCACCCCCTCTCAGCACACCCCTCACCCCCCCTCACCCCCTCTCCTCTCTCCCCCCTCTCCTCTCCCTCTCCTCTCCCCCCCTCTCCTCTTCCCCCCCTCTCCCCCCCCTGTCCTCAACCCCCTCTCCTCAACCCCATCTCCTCTCCCCCCCCTCTCCTCTCCCCCCCTCTCCCCCCCCCCCTCCTCTCCCCCCCCTCCTCTCCCCCCTCTCCTCTCCCCCCTCTCCTCTCCCCCCCTCTCCTCTCCCCCCCCTCTCCTCTCCCCCCTCTCCTCTCCCCCCCCTCTCCCCCCTCTCCTCTCCCCCCTCTCCTCTCCCCCCTCCCTCCCCTCTCCTCTCCCCCTTCTCCTCTCCCCTCCCTTCCCCCCTCTCCTCTCCCTTCCCCTCTTTTTCTCCCCCTCCTCCCCTCCATCCCCTCCCTCCACCATCCCTCCCTCCCCCCCCCCCTCCCCTCCTCCCCCCCCCCTCCCCCTTCCTCCCCCCCCCTCCCCCTCCCCCTCCCCCCCCACCTCCCCCCCCCCTCTTCTCCCCCCCCCCTCCTCTCCCCCCTCCTCCCCCCTCTCTCTCTCCCCCTCCCCCTCTCTCCCTCCCTCTTCCCTCCCCCCCTCTCCTCTCCCCCCCCTCTCCTCTTACGCACCCTCCCCCCCCCTGTCCTCAACCCTCTCTCCTCTCTCCCCTCTCTCCCCCCTCTCCTCTCTCCCCCTCTCTCCTCTCCCCCCCCCCCCTCTGTCTTTCTCCCCTCTTTTTCTCCCACTCCTCCCCTCCATCCCCTCCCCCACCATCCCTACCCTAAACCCCCCTCTCCTCCACACACCCCTACCCCCTTCCCTCCACCCTCCCTGCTCCCCACCTCTCCCCCTCCCCTCACCTCTCCCCCTCCCATCACCTCTCCCCCTCCCCTCTCCTCTCCCCCCCTCTCTCCCCCTCACTCTCACCCTCTCTCTCTCCTCCCCTCCACCCCCACCTTTCCCCTCTCACCCACCCTGCCTCTTCTCCTCCTCACCACCCCCTCTCCCTCTTGCCCCTCTCTCTGTGTCTCTGCCCCTTCTCTCTCTGCCCTCACTCTCTACCCCCCTCTCTAGATGTGACTGCGTTGGGGGCTATGCGTCAGTAGATAGGGTGGTTATGGGGTAAAAGGAGCAAATTAATAATATTAATATAATATCAAGGGGGGTAATTAGCGTGAGTGCGGGGGGGGGATAGTTAGTGTGTGTGACGCTGCATGCCACCTCCCCCCCCCCACAACCGCACGGTGGGGGAACAGACCCAACGGGTCTGCACTTGGTCTAGTACTATATAGAATCCATCTCATGTTTCTTGTGGATATTTGTGGAATGAATTGCCTTGTGCTCTCTTGAAAAAACATTCATATTTATCAAAGTGCTGACCAAGGGAAAGTACTTCAATGGTTTCATTATATATAATTTCTAAAAAGGAATAAAGAACAGATAAATAATGACTCGCTTCTGATGTGCAAGGGAATAGAATAATTCAATCTTTTAACTCATTAGAAAGAAACACGGCAAATATTCAGATGATCATGTTTTTCTCAAAATCTTGGCAAAAAGACAAACCAAGAATTAAGAAAAAATGTTTGATAAATAGTATTAAATTGTGATTTAAATGTAATTAATCTTCACATGACAAGGCAGATTATTGATCATTCATTTGACTCTTGCACTATTTGTACACAGATGAAGTTGACATCTGAGATATCCTCATTCTTTAGGGAATGGGGATTCCCCACTTAGATAAGGCCCTCACACCAGGGCCGGATTTACGTATGCTTCATATGCTTAAGCCTAGGGCCTTGAGATCTAGGGGGGGCTCGGCAGGGCCGGATTTACCTATAGGCTTCGTAGGCTGAAGCCTAGGACCTCAAAATCTAGGGGGCCTCTGGCCAATGTGTTTTTTTCCCAGAGTAAAAAAAAATCCAGAAAAAAAAATTGGAGTGCTATCAGCATTTCCACTTTGACGGAAATTACCCGAAATTCTGGTTCCGGCCCGCTGGAAGTTTTAGGGAAAAAAATTGCGACCATCCGCGCCTGCGCAGTTGGGGGAAGCCGGTGATGCAGTAGCGACGCAAAATTATGCTGTCTCTCCGCGCGTGCGCAGTGGGCCCGGGCGGGTTCAGATCTCCATTTGCACTCCACACAATCACCTCGATGCCTCGTGTCTACTCCAGGTAAGTTGTGGAATATTGCGTTGCGGGAGTGCCCGTTTCTCCAGGCCGGGGAGGGAGGGCTGCGGTGTCTGCGGCACGGAATCGGAGCCTCACTGGGTGGGAGGGAGAGAGATGGGGAGGGAGGGAGAGAGAGGGGGGGGGGTGAGAGGGGGAAAGGGGTGGTTGAGACAGAGGGGGGAGAGAGATGGAGGGTGAGGGGGAGAGAGATAGAGGGGGAGGAGGAAAGAGAGAGGGGAAGGGGGGAGGGGGGAGAGAGAGATGGGGAGGGAGAGGGAGGGGGAAGGAGGAGGGGGAGAGGGAGAGGGAAAGAGGGATTATATTTAGTGAGATTGCAAAATTAAGGTAGGTTTTAGAGCAATTATATTTTCTCCTCCATATGAATAATATCAAACAATTGGAACTGCTTTATTTTCCTTGATAACAATACTGAAAAATATGAATTCCATAGTTTGCGACTTTCATTTTGCATCATATTTTTAATGTGCACACACTAACACAGTCTAACAGTAACAGGCAATCAAATCAACACACAAAACATTTTCTAAAAAAAGGTTTTATTTACTGCAAAAACATAGTATTTTATTTGCAGTGTTTGCATGCTCCTTTATAACATTTTACAGTACAACTTGATTATTAAAACAAGGCAGCTTCAATTCACGATTTAAAAAAATGTATACAACAATGTATCCAATCATCCCATTCCACCCAGTCATTACTCTTGACTCAACCAAAACGATTTCTGCAATATTGGCCATAGATTTGGTGCAAAAATGCTCCAAATTAAGGCTCAGAATGCACCAGAGAGCATCTAAAACCCCAGAGCTTCCAGGGCCCTAAGCAGGCCCTGGACCCCGGCCGCCATGGTCTTTGATCTTTGCGCTTGTGATATGCGCTGTGTGCACTTATTTCACATACATTTTTTGTAATCCTGCCATGCCACCCCCCTTTTTGAAAAGCTTCATACCGACCTGGTGTATAATATTTTTGACTGTCATAGGCCTTTCTTACATATGCTGTCACAACGCACTGTAGTCTCTAAACAACACTTCAGTAATTTTCCTTGCCCTCCATTTCAGAATAATAGTGTTTTAAGCTGATAACTCGACACTAGCACTGGCAATAAATAAAAAGCACAGCTTTCCAGCCCTTAGCTTATTGGCCACGCTCGGCTGCACATCGGTGTCAATCTGGTGGACTCTTCCATCTTCCTCTCGTCGTGGGGGTAGGGGATTGGGAGAGGCCTCACAAGTGGAATAGCCTTGGGCCTCTCTTCATCTAAATGTGCCCTGCTCTCAGAAGAAGGATATCGACCCGAAACTGATGAGTAGAGCTAGGATGTTTAGGTGCTAAAAATCTCTGAAATTGGCAGGCAGAAAGGCATAATAAAAGTACAAAAAGGCATGAAAAAAGCATAATGACAAAAAAGGCATAACAAGGCATTTCCACCAACAAAATATGGTTAAAAATTATAATATAAAGGTATACTACATTAAATGACCAAAGTTCCCTGGTTGCACATAATTACTAGCATTTTTTTCCAAATTATCTGGTGTTAACCTGGAATTATCTGGTCTGTCAGACAGAATATGCTTCAGTTGTGAAAAACCTTTTTCTACCTCAGCTGAGGACACTGGTGCATACCCGAAACAAGCTACCGACTCTATATTCATGTTCATATCTTGTGCATAACAACAACCTTTGAGAACTTTAGCTATGTTTTGTATTTCTTCAAGATCCTTGTTAGCTAAAATCATTCTCACATTTTCATTGTAAATCTTTACCTACATCGCCAGGAACTTTACCAATATCGTCAGTTACTTTGTTGAAAACCTGCAAGTTATTCACTAATGTTTTGCCACATTTCTCAAGGGAAGTGATAGCTTGTGGGAAGTTTGCAAAATTGTAAGCAATAAACACAAGATCACGTTGGAGGGACTTTTTCTGCATGATTTCAATGACGATCCTGACTGCAGCAGATTCTACTTCTTCAAAACAGTTGACAATTTATTTTATCTTTTCCAAATTTACAGCATAGTAGAGTACCGCAGAGAGCCATGTACCCCACCAAGTCAAAATAGGCTGAGGAGGTAGCGGGATCTCGGGTGCTATTTCCTTGAACAACTGCACACGTGGCGGTGCTTTACGGAAGATTTTTCTTGACATTGGAAACTAGACGATCGACATTTGAAAACAAGCTACGTATGTGCTCGGCAATTCTATGGATTCCATGAGCTAAGCATGTCAAATGCAACATTTTGGGGAATAAAACTAAGAGCACAAGCTTTTTTCATGTACAGAGCTGGCAGGGAACATAAAAGCTGACTGCAAACATTTTAATAGATATGTGAAGAGAAAAAGATTAGTGAAAACAAATGTAGGTCCCTTGCAGTCAGAAACAGGTGAATTGATCATGGGGAACAAGGACATGGCAGACCAATTGAGTAACTACTTTGGTTCTGTCTTCACTAAGGAAGACATAAATAATCTGCCGGAAATAGCAGGGGACCGGGGGTCAAATGAGATGGAGCAGCTGAGTGAAATCCAGGTTAGTCGGGAAGTGGTGTTAGGTAAATTGAATGGATTAATGGCCGATAAATCCCCAGGCCAGATAGGCTGCATCCCAGAGTACTTAAGGAAGTAGCCCCAGAAATAATGGATGCATTAGTGATAATTTTTCAAAACTCTTTAGATTCTGGAGTAGTTCCTGAGGATTGGAGGGTAGCTAATATAAGCCCACTTTTTAAAAAGGGAGGGAGAGAGAAAACGGGAAACTACAGACCAGTTATTCTAACATCGGTAGTGGGGAAAATGCTAGAGTCAGTTATTAAAGATGGGATAACAGCACATTTGGAAAGTGGTGAAATCATTGGAAAAAGTCAGCATGGATTTATGAAAGGTAAATCATGTCTGACGAATCTTATAGATATTTTTGAGGATGTAACTAGTAGAGTGGATAAGGGAGAACCAGTGGATGTGTTTTATCTGGACTTTCAGAAGGCTTTCGACAAGGTCCCACATAAGAGATTAGTAAGCAAACTTAAAGCACACGGTATTGGGGGTTCAGTATTGATGTGGATAGAGAACTGGCTGTCAGACAGGAAGCAAAGAGTAGGAGTAAACGGGTCCTTTTCAGAATGGCAGGCAGTGAGTAGCGGAGTACCGCAAGGCTCAGTGCTGGGACCCCAGCTATTTACAATATAAATGATTTGGACGAGGGAATTGAATGCAACTTCTCCAAGTTTGTGGATGTCACAAAGCTGGGGGGCAGTGTTAGGTGTGAGGAGGATGCTAGGAGGCTGCAAGGTGACTTGGATAGGTTGGGTGAGTGGGCAAATGCATGGCAGATGCAATATAATATGGATAAATGTGAGGTTATCCACTTTGGTGGCAAAAACAGGAAAGTAGACTATTATCTGAATGGTGGCCGATTAGGAAAAGCGAGATGCAACGAGACCTGGGTGTCATGGTACACCAGTCATTGAAAGTAGGCATGCAGGTGCAGCAGGCAGTGAAGAAAGCGAATGGGATGTTAGCATTCATAGCAAAAGGATTTGAGTATAGGAGCAGGGAGGTTCTACTGCAGTTGTACAGGGCCTTGGTGAGACCGCACCTGGAGTATTGTGTACAGTTTTGGTCTCCTAATCTGAGGAAAGACATTCTTGCCATAGAGGGAGTACAGAGAAGGTTCACTAGACTGTTTACTGGGATGGAAGGACTTTCATATGAAGAAAGACTGGATAGACTCGGCTTGCACTCGCTAGAAGTTAGAAGATTGAGGGGGGATCTTATAGAAACTTACAAAATTCTTAACGGGTTGGACAGGCGAGATGCAGGAAGATTGTTCCTGATGTTGGGGAAGTCCAGAACAAGGGGTCACAGTTTAAGGATAAGGGGGAAGTCTTTTAGGACTGAGATGAGAAAAACATTTTTCACACAGAGAGTGGTGAATCTGTGAAATTCTCTGCCACAGAAGGTAGTTGAGGCCAGTTCATTGGCTATATTTAAGAGGGAGTTAGATGTGGCCCTTGTGGCTAAAGCGATCAGGGGATATGGAGAGAAGGCAGGTACAGGATACTGAGTTGGATGATCAGCCATGATCATATTGAATGGCGGTGCAGGGTCGAAGGGCCAAATGCCTACCCCTGCACCTATTTTCTATGTTTCTATGTTTCTTAGAGCATGTGAGGTGTCTTGGATATAGGTAGGGAGGGATTTGACCAGGGGGGATAGGATGGAGGTATGTGGAAATGAGTTTGGTGGGACAATGGAATATGAGGTGTTTTTCCTCCAGTTTGTGTGTGGCTTCACTCTGGTAGTTCAAGTGAGTTTATTGTCATGTGTCCCTGATAAGACAATGAAATTCTTGCTTTGCTTCAGCACACAGAACATAGTAGGCATTTACTACAAAACAGATCAGTGTGTCCATATACCATTATATAAATATATACACACATGAATAAATATGGTAATGGAAGGGGCCCAGGGCAGAAAGCTCAGTAGGGGAATGGAAAGAAACCGGGAGATCCGGTAAGCCTTGGTGGATCAAGTGCAAGTGTTTGGCGAAATGGTTGCCGAGTCTATGCTTGGTCTTGCCAGTATACAGGAGGCCACATCAGGAACACCACATACAACACATGAGCAACCTACCTCAGCAGAGGTGGGTTAAAGGCCAGGTTAGAGCTAGCCCCACACAGGGTGGCGATTCCTAGCCTTTTCCTCGCCAACGTGCGCTCACTGGCAAACAAAATGGACGAACTCCGGCTAAGTATCACCTCCCACAACTGGATCAAAGACTGCAACATCCTGATCCTGATCTTCACGGAAACTTGGCTCAACACCGACGTTCCTGACAGCGCCATCCAGCTAACGGGGCGTCATTTACTCCGAGCGGACAGGACAACAGACTCCGGTAAGACCAGAGGTGGGGGTCTGTGCATTTATGTAAATAAAGCATGGTGCACGGACTCCACCATCATCGAGAGTCACTACTCAGCTAACCTTGAGTTCCTCTTGGTTAGATGCAGACCGTTCTATCTGCCCAGAGAGTTCACCTCCACTGTTGTGACTGCAGCCTATATCCCTCCTGATGCTAATGCCAAGCTTGCAATGAAAGAGCTGCATACTTCCATTAGCAATCAACAGACGCACAACCCCGAGGCAGCCTTCATTGTTGCGGGTGACTTCAATCACTCTAACCTGAAGACTGTACTCCCCAAATTCCACCAACCTGTCTCCTTCCCCACTAGAGTAGACAAGACACTGGACAAAGTCTACACCAACATGGCTGAAGCTTACAAAGCCATCCCCCTCCCCCACCTTGGTCAGTCTGATCATGTCTCATTGTTCCTGCTCCCTAAGTACTCCCCACTCATCAGACGGGTTAAACCAACTGTGAGGACAGTTAAAGTCTGGTCAGAGGAAGCGGACTTCACACTTCAGCAGTGTTTTGGAAACACTGACTGGAAGGCGTTTGCAGCCCAGGCCACCCTTGACTCCCACACGGACATTGATTCCTACACATCCTCTATTCTGGACTTTATAAACTCCACCATCAATAGTGTCACCTCCCTCAAACAGGTGACCATATTCCCGAATCAGAAGCCATGGATGAACAGCGAGGTCAGGCTACTGCTGAAAGCACGGGACACCGCTTTCAGGTCAGGCGATGCTCGAGCCTACAGCTCATCCAGGGCTAACCTGAAGAGGGGCATCAAGAAGGCCAAGCACTGCCATAAGCTCAGGATTGAGGAGCACTTCAACAACAACTCCGACCCCCGACGCATGTGGCAAGGCATCCAGGCCATCACGGACTATAGACCCTCCAACACCACCCCCACATCCAGCGACGCCTCCTTCCTTGAGGAGCTTAATCACTTCTATGGCCGCTTCGACAGGGACAATCTAGAGACAGCCATCAAGGCTGTGCTCCCTGCCGATCACCAACCCCTCACACTCACCCCCTACGACGTATACGTGGCACTGAGTAGGACTAATGCACGTAAGGCTGCTGGCCCTGACGGCATCCCCGGGCGCGTGCTCAGGGCCTGTGCTGCGCAGCTGACAGACGTCTGGACTGACATCTTCAACCTGTCACTTGCCCAAGCAGTTGTCCCCACGTGCCTTAAAACCACCTCCATCGTGCCAGTGCCTAAACACTCCACTGCGGCAAGCTTCAACGACTTCCGCCCAGTTGCACTTACCCCCATCATCACCAAGTGCTTCGAGAGGCTGGTCCTGGCACACCTCAAAAGCTGCCTACCCCCCACACTGGATCCCTATCAGTTTGCCTACCGCAAGAACAGGAGTACGGAGGATGCCATCTCAACGGCACTTCACTCCGCCCTCTCCCACCTCGACAACAGAGACACTTACGTAAGAATGCTGTTCATCGATTACAGCTCAGCATTCAACACCATTATACCATCTAAACTGATCACCAAACTCGGTAACCTGGGCATCGATCCCTCCCTCTGCAACTGGATACTGGACTTTCTAACCAACAGACCACAGTCTGTTAGGTTAGACAAGCACACCTCTTCAACCCTCACCCTGAACACCGGCGTTCCACAGGGCTGTGTGCTGAGCCCCCTCCTCTACTCCCTCTTCACCTATGACTGCACACCTGTACATGGTACTAACACCATCATCAAGTATGCAGATGATACAACGGTGATTGGCCTCATCAGCAACAACGATGAGTCGGCCTACAGGGAGGAGGTCCAGCACTTAGCAGCATGGTGCGCTGACAACAACCTGGCCCTTAACTCCAAGAAGACCAAGGAGCTCATTGTAGACTTCAGGAAGTCCAGGGGCGGCACGCACACCCCCATCCACATTAACGGGACGGAGGTGGAACGTGTTTCTAGCTTCAGGTTCCTGGGTGTTAACATCTCCGATGACCTCTCTTGGACCCACAATACCTCAACTCTGATCAAGAAGGCTCACCAGCGTCTCTTCTTCCTGAGGAGACTGAAGAAGGTCCATCTGTCTCCTCAGATCCTGGTGAACTTCTACCGCTGCACCATCGAGAGCATCCTTACCAACTGTATCACAGTATGGTATGGCAACTGCTCTGTCTCCGACCGGAAGGCATTGCAGAGGGTGGTGAAAATTGCCCAACGCATCACCGGTTCCTCGCTCCCCTCCATTGAATCTGTCCAAAGCAAGCGTTGTCTGCGGAGGGCGCTCAGCATCGCCAAGGACTGCTCTCACCCCAACCATGGACTGTTTACCCTCCTACCATCCGGGAGGCGCTACAGGTCTCTCCGTTGCCGGACCAGCAGGTCCAGGAACAGCTTCTTCCCGGCGGCTGTCACTCTACTCAACAACGTACCTCGGTGACTGCCAATCACCCCCCCCCCCCCCCCGGACACTCCTCCCACAGGAAAAACACTATGTCTGTATATATGCTAATGTAAATATTTATTCAAATCATATGCTATGTCGCTCTTCCAGGGAGATGCTAAATGCATTTCGTTGTCTCTGTACTGTGCACGGACAATGACAATTAAAGTTGAATCTGAATCTGAATCTGAATCTGAATCAGCACTGGTTACACATGGAGATCCTACAATAATAACAGTGTAACTACTGGGAACATCTACAACCCTCCATTTGCCTCTGTATATCTTCTGTGTGTCTTCAAGCATATCTTGAAGACACAAAAACTACAGATGCTCTTTACCAAAAAAGACACAAAGTGTTGGAGTAACTCAGCAGGTCAGGCAGCATATCTGAGGACATGGATAGACAATGCTTTGGGCGTGAAGAAGAATCCCAACCTGAAACATCACCCATCCATGACCTCCAGAGGTGCTGCCTGGCCCACTGAGTTCCTCCAGCACTTTGTGTTTTTTTTCATAAGCATAGCTGACTCAATTTATCACAAGCATAGCTTACTCTATGCTTGTGAACCCCCCCCCCCTCCACAAAGAACAAGAATAGCTTCTTGTTCCTTATTTCAAAATCATTTACATTTACTATAATATCAAGATAATTATTTTGAACAATGATGATTTTCTGAATACTTTACTGACGAGTAAAACATTGTCAAATTTAAATAAAACTGTGGCGTTGCTTCTGCAGTCGCAGCCACATGTCTGACCATATTTACACGATTATCTGATTTCCCTTCTTGGAATAGGTTCCCTGTGTACAGTGGGCTGAAGCACGACAAACGTAAAAATTAAATGTTTTCCAAATAAATCCATCACAAAAATAGTTTTTCTAACAGCATTAGTTTAAATGGTTACACATTTAAATATCGCACAGAGAGTGGTTGACAACTGGAATGCATTGCCAGAGGAGATGATGGAATCAGATACAATCAGTACATTTATGAAGTATTTAGTCCGGTGATTCAGTAGACAAGACATAGATTGATACGGGTCTTAGTGTGGACAAATGGGTTCAGTGTAGATGAGCAAAATGGTTGGCATGGAGGTGGGCCCTTGGTGTTGTACAACCCTTTAACTCTGTCTGCATGAACCACGTTGTGATTGTGATATTTGATGGTTCGACCCATGATTCTGGTGGCTCTTTGGTGAGGTCAAGTCAAGCAACTCAAGTCAAGATTAAGAGTGTTTAATTGTCATATGCACTGGGACTATAACAATGAAATTCTTACTCGCTGCAGTTTGACAAGACACAATAAAAGCTACAACACAACAAATAAATAGGCAATAAATTATCAGCTATTCTAGGTAAATCAGACTACGGTCAAGCAGCCTTTGTTAGTATAAAATCCACATTAGATCGATACTGAGGCAGGATTGTGGTTCAGCTTATGGACAATAGACAATAGGTGCAGGAGTAGGCCATTCGGCCCTTCAAGCCAGCTGCCATTCAATGTGATCATGGCTGATCATCCACTATCAGTACCCCGTTCCTGCCTTCTTCCCATATCCCCTGACTCCGCTATCTTCAAGAGCCCTATCTAGCTCTCTCTTGAAAGTATCCAGAGAACCGGCCTCCACCATCCTCTGAGGCAGAGAATTCCACAGACTCACAACTCTCTGTGAGAAAAATGTTTACTCATCTCTGTTCTAAATGGCTTACCCCTTATTCTTAAACTGTGGCCCATGGTTCTGGACTCCCCCAACATTGGGAACATGTTTCCTGCCTCTAGCGTGTCCAAGCCCTTAATAATATTATATGTTTCAATAAGATCCCCTCTCATCCTTCTAAATTCCAGAGTATACAAGCCCAGCCGCTCCACTCTCTCAGCATATGACAGTCCCGCCATCCCGGGAATTAACCTTGTGAACCTACGCTGCACTCCCTCAATAGCAAGACTGTCCTTCCTCAAATTTGGAGACCAAAACTGCACACAATACGCCAGGTGTGGTCTCACTAGGGCCCTGTACAACTGCAGAAGGACCTATTTGCACCTATATTCATCTCCTCTTGTTATGAAGGCCAACACGTCATTCGCTTTCTTCACTGCCTGCTGTACCTGCATGTTTACTTTCATTGACTGATGAACAAGGACCCCAGATCCCATTGTACTTCCCCTTTTCCCAACTTGACACCATTTAGATATAACCATATAACCATATAACAATTACAGCACGGAAACAGGCCATCTCGGCCCTACAAGTCCGTGCCGAACAACTTTTTTCCCTTAGTCCCACCTGCCTGCACTCATACCATAACCCTCCATTCCCTTCTCATCCATATGCCTATCCAATTTATTTTTAAATGATAAGATAATAATCTTCCTTCCTGTTTTTGATACCAAAGTGGATAGCCTCACATTTATCCACATTAAACTGCATCTGCCATGCATCTGCCCACTCACCCAACCTGTCCAAGTCACCCTGCATTCTCATAGCATCCTCCTCACAGTTCACACTGCCACCCAGTTTTGTGTCATCTGCAAATTTGCTAATGTTACTTCTAATCCCTTCCTCTAAATCATTAATATATATTGTAAATAGCTGCGGTCCCATCACCGAGCCTTGCGATACCCCACTAGTCACTGCCTGCCATTCTGAAATGGACCCGTTAATCACCACCCTTTGTTTCCTGTCTGCCAATCAATTTTCTATCCATGTCAGCACTCTACCCCCAATACCATGTGCCCTAATTTTGCCCACTAATCTCCTATGTGGGACCTTATCAAATGCTTTCTGAAAGTCCAGGTACACTACATCCACTGCTCTCCGTTGTCCATTTTCCTAGTTACATCCTCAATAAATCCCAGAAGATTAGTCAAGCATGATTTCCCCTTCGTAAATTCATGCTGAGTGCAGAATGGTTCAATAGCCTGATAGTGATGGGGAAAAGCTGTTCTTGAACCGGAAGATATTTGTTCTCAGGTTGCTGTACCTTCGTATCGATGGTAGAAGGCAGTTGATGATGAAAGCACATTGGATGTTCTCAATAAGTAAAGTGTGGAAGTTAGTAAACCGGTGGCATATGATACATTTTTGGTTGAAACCTGGCCATTCATCATGATCAGAATATCCAGCTGTTTTCCAAAAACCTTTAGCAAATAATTTTATTTGGAGAGTTGGAGAAAAACATAATTACTCATGAACAAAAGAATTTAAGATATTGAAAACATGTCAGATGAAAATATTCGAACGCTGAAATCTTATGCAAACATAGACTTGTGTGAGAACATGGCTGCGTGTATTTCCAGCACATTAATGTGGCAGATTGCAGAGTTAGGTACAGTAAAACTCTGATAATTTGCAATCCAACTCTTCAGAAAGCCCAATGGGCCAGCATTGAGCTCATCGGGTGATGTCACAGCACTTTCTTTCATAAGTTAATTACTGGAAACATCCTCTCCATATCCACTCTATCCAGACCTTTCACTATTCAGTAACTTTCACTGAGAACCCCCCTCATTCTTCTAAACACCAGCGCGCACAGGCCCAAAGGCTCATCATAAGTTAACCCGCTCATTCCTGGGATCTTTCAACTCTCTGGGGCCCCGGTTTGGCATTACGTTCTATCTCACTAGAGTCCTGGTTCCTATGCTGCTTTTCAATTTGCTGGCACCCTGATTATTCACTCCCTTTGAACGTGATTTGGCACATGATTTAGAAGATTGGTAGAGAAGGTTATTTTGGCCCTGCAATTCCAAAGAGTGGAGCAGTGCATTAAAATGATGTTGAAAATGACCAGGGACACGGTATCTGTGAGGATACTTAAGGAAAGATACAAAGCTCATATTTTTGCATTTACCTCTTTCATGAGGTATTAAAATTGGGTGTGACTCCATTTTTGAGCATGATATTATAAAATTGAACAGTGCCACTGTGTGCTACACTGTACATGTATCCATTACGTCATATAGTTGATTAAATATTTTGAACAACTGTAGGTAGGCCTCAGGCAGTGCAACTTGGCCTGAGGATCACAGTGCAACTGTCCATGGATCATATGAATCACCTTCTGCTATTTGCAAACAACTGAAGTAAAAATTAGATCATTATTAATTAATTAAGATGAATTAATTAACTTGTGAAATAAAATAAGCCAGTAAACCTACTTAAACCTGCTTGTCAGTGATCCCTTCATATAAAAAGTCTGAAGTGACTGTTACAGATGGCATTGAATTGTGGCTGCTTCGATTCTGGAACAAACTCGGATTGCTTTCTCTGGATCATTGTTGTCTGAGGAGCAACCTGCTGGAAGATTATCAATTAGATAGATAGTCAGAGTTTTTTACCCTGAGTTTTTTTTTTTTACACAGAGAGTGGTAGATGCTTAGAATACGATGCCAGCAGAGGAAATGGAAGATACAATTGCAATATTTAAGATGCATTTGGAGAGACACATGAATAAGCAAACCATGATGGGATATGGGCCGTGAGCAGGCTGATGAGCATAGTTTATATCATTGACATCATGTTTTATGTTCTATGATCCAATCTCTGTCCTATATGGCTGATAGTTAAATTTGAGACATTGTCTCCTCGTGATACTCAAGCGTGCCTCATGTTCATAAGTCATAGGAGTAGATTTGGCCCATCAAGTCTACTCCACAATTCCATCATGGCTCATGGCTATCTTTCCCTCTCAACCCCATTCTCCTGCCTTCTCCCCGTAACCCCTGACACCCTTACTAATTATGTCAACCACCATTTTATGCTTCAATGCGAATACCTCTCATTCTTTAAACTGAAGACATTTAGGCCAAGTCTGCTTAATTACTCTTTATAGTCAAATCTCCCATTTAATCAATCTGATGTGTTGTCTTGGACAAAATGCACATGAAACTAGCAGAGAAAAACTGGACAAACCACAACTGTAAATGATACTGATGTAGCACATATTTAAACTTTCCTCAAATTATGGTGACTTAGCCAATCCTGCCTCAATTGCACTGCTATTACTGATTTAAACAAGTGGAAATTCCACTACAGGGCATTAAAGTAAGAGAGTGCCATCTGACTTTACAAAATTGTGACAATAGCTCTTTGAGACCAGATTGTATCCTTCAAGAATTTAAACTGTATATAAGTTCTTATGCAGGATTCAGCAGAGTCAAGCACAACAGGCAGTTGTGGAAAGTGGAAAGAAAGCAGCAGAATTTGAAGAAGCTCCTGAACGCAGACAATTTTGCAAATGGCCGTGTAAATGCCCACGCAAACCTTTATGTGCACCTGGAGTAAGTTTGGTAACTGATGGCTGTGGATGTTGCAAAGCCTGTGCAAAGCAATTTGGGGAGCTCTGCACTGAAGCTGACACCTGTGACCCTCACAAGGATTTGTACTGTGACTATTCTGGCGATAGACCTAAGTACGAATTTGGAGTATGTTCATGTAAGTTAAATTGTAACAATATTTTCTCTTCAAGTCTAATGTAAATAATCGCTGAATGTTCTTTAATTATTATATTTGAATTCTATGATAATGCCAATATTATGTTTGTTACTTTTATTAGATAGAGTAAAACTCTTAGGGATGACGATTGATGTATTTGTATTTTACCTGTATCACCTTTATTTCAAAGGTGTGAAATTTTAAAAATGTATATACATCTAGTTTCAAATAAAAAGCATATCAGATAAGCATTTAGTTATTCATTGCAGGAACTGTAGAAAACATGTTTCACATGGAATCACTCCACTGGGGAAGTTTGTTCGGCGATATTTCAAATCATTTGTTTGATGATCTTTTATCTAAACTTCTACAACATCTAAGTATTCTGCAGCATTGTAGAGGTGCAATTAGTTAACAAGAATAATGACAATGATACAAATATGTTTTTAGTTTGCACTGTAAATCAGTATGCTGGGTGATTTTGAACATCAGAAAGCACGCAAAAGAAAGTGCTGATGGCATCTCCATCTTCGCGTTCTTGATATTGAGCCAATAACAATATCATCATCTTTGACCATAGAATCCTAGAAATGTCCAATCCTTTCAGCTTTCATTATCCATGCCAACTGTATTGCCTATTAATGCTAATCCCATTTGCTTCCATTAAGTCTGTATCCTATCTAAATGCCTTTTAATTGTGATTGTATCTGGCTCAGCCATCTTCACTGGCATCTCGTTTTTGATAACTAACAGCCTCTGTATGTTAAACTTGGAATAGGATTATTAGAATAGGAAAGTTTAGAATTCTCAGTTGAAACAAAATGAGTGGGTAGATTTTTTCTGAACATTGAGAAAATGCCCCCTCTCCAGCTCATGTATGGGAGCTAACTGCCAATTCAGCATAATTTCTATTACTACATAAATGTGAAGTAATGCAGTTGGAACATTGCGCAGCTAATTGGCAATGGCAGCAGTGAAATTGTAAAAATATGGGTTAGCAATTACTTTTGAGCTTGTATGAAGATTAACCTACTGATTTCTCAAACTGCTTTCTGCTTTCTTTAGATACTGTTGGAGTTGGGTGTGACTTAAATGGAATATTATACAGACATGGTCAAACATTCCAGCCTCATTGTCACTATAAATGCACATGTGTGAATGGTGTTTTGGGATGCACACCTACCTGTACAAAGAAATTATCAACTGGCCAGTGTAAAAATGTCAAGATCATAAAGAGAACTGAATATTGCTGTGAAAAGTCCCTTTGTGATAAGACTGGAGGGAAGACTGTGCAAGCATTTGCCCACAGAGTAATGTCTGGTAAGTTGTTTAAATAAATGTACTAACTGTTGTGATGGAATTGAAATAAAATGTATGTATTTGGGTTTAGCCATACAATTGGTCTAAAGCAGTTAAATCCTTCAACTGTGTGATGGGTATGTGATTAATGTGATAAGTCCTTAGCTGGCTGAAAAGTTACAGTAATATTTTTCAAAGTGAAATAGCCTGGCTTACATGTATGCCCCTTATGGTTACTGGGCTCTCAATGAAAAAGTAACAGAGCAACATTGATATTGAATGAATCCATAATCTGGGAATATTGAAGCTGGAAAATAAAAGCATTTAAGAAAGCACATTTCTAATGAAAAAAACAAAACATTAAAACTGACATCAAGTAGTGACCATGTTGTAGTGATGTGTAATTGTGTTGCAAAACAGGTTTTTTGGATAGCTGATTCTAAGGTTTAAGGAATGTGAATGTTTTTGCTTTTCCCTGACTTTAAGGGAAAGGTAATTTAAGATTTAAAAAACATTTAAAAAAAAAAAGTTATCCAAGAGATTGATTTTTTTTAAACTTACATTTATTTATGTAAAACAAGGACATTTTTTAAAATCTGGGATTGAAACACCAATGTTTATTTTTTGAATAACTTTGTTTAAATATTACTTGGATGAGATAATCAGGAAAACTAGCCCTGTGCAGGAAAGAGATTTGATTTTTGCTACGATTCAGTGTTGCAGGAAGATTAAAACATATTGCTAACAATTTCATATCCTTTTAATATGCACAATATGTTTTTTACAGGGATGTATCCCAGTTAATTGGTTCTCAGAAGAGGTGCAATCTCCCAACATGCTATTTCTATATTATTTTATCATGATCTTTAACGGTTTCTTTCGTAAAATGTTTTAAAGTTGTGGTCCTACAATTAACATGTGATCAGCTGAGTAAATCTTTAACTATTTTAATAAGCTCTTTCTAAACCTATTAAGGTAAAGTTAGGAGACAGGATACTTAAAGAAGTGTGGTTAAATATCTCTCTTCAGTTCGGTTTACATAATGAAACTTACCAAATAAAATAAGTAAATCTTTATGTTCCAGCATATTTCATTTATTTCCTGCTTTCAATTCTATTTTCAGTCATAAAAATTGTTAAATATTATAGGATTGCAAGCCATAATAATATTTTCTTTTTGATTTTGATTATACAACAAGGAACAAAAAACAGAGCATAGACTTACTCAGCTTTGAAGTATAGATGGAAGTCATTTCATCCAAAATGCAATGCCACCTTTTCGCTTGTCTACAAATTGGAAGAAGAAAAAGCAAGGAGGTTGAGAAGAGGTGAAAGGGTGGTGTGTGTGGAAAAGGGAATGGGGATGTGGGGAATAGAGAGCTTGGGGTATGAGATTCAAGGCAGGACTGGAAGGAGAAATAAACAACTAAGCCATCACATTGGTGCAAGACCCATGTTCAATTTTGACTATGGGTGCTGTTTGTGCAGAGTTTATATGTTTGCCCTGTTACCATGTGGGTTTTCTCCAGGTGCTCCAGTTTCTTCCCACATTTCAAAAATGTGCAGGGTTGTAAGTTAATTGGCTTCTGTAAATTGCCCCTAGTGTTTAGGATAGTATATAGTGTATGGGTGATAGCACATTGGCGTGGACTTGGTGGGCAGAAGGGCCTGTTTCTTTGCTATATCTCTAAATTAAACTAAACTAAAACTGGGGAAGAGAGATGGTGGGACCTGGGGTAGAGAATGGGCAAGTGCTGTGGGATAAAAAGTCCACAATAAGAATTGCTTAGTGAGAGGATCAGAGGGACCTGAGGGAGAGAGACAAGCAGGAAAAGGCAGGAGAGAGGAGCAGGAAAAGGCAGGAGAGAGGAGCAGGACTAGGCAGGAGATAGGCACAGGGAAAGGCAGGAGAGAGTAGCAGGAAAAGGCAGGAGAGAGACAGACAGATGAGGCAAGGAGAATCTGAACACAGAAAGAGGGGACCGAGGAGAGCCAATGGAAATAGAAAGGGCCATTGAGAGCCGATCAAGACAGAAGCTGCACATCTGTAATATTGTGGGGTGATGAGCATCAATTATCTAAAGCAATGTATATATATTTTAGATGATTATTGGTGAGCTAATAATTCATCAAACATTGTGCACCTTCCTACATTATAAGGTTCCTAATTTCCATTAAAAAGTGATGATCTTTGTTTTAAAATATCTCCATGACCATAGCCCCACTATTTTTATAATCCTACAATTTTTTGTGCTACCTGCACTCTCCATTGCTGTCTCTCTGAACATCTTGAAATTAATTATTGCACTGTTGATAGCCAAAGTTTCAAGGGCAAACACCTGGATGAAACCTCTAGCATCCTCTCTTGAAGCTTTTTTTTTAACCTTTTATCTCCTTTTGTGCATTTAAGACACACCATAAAATCTATTTCCATGACCAAGCATTTGATTGCTGAAATGACATTTTCTATAGTGTATTTTCATATTTTGTTTGATAACATTCCTTTGAAGTGCCTTGGGACTTTACTTCTTTAAGTACACAAAAAAGCTGGAGAAACTCAGCGGGTGCAGCAGCATCTATGGAGCGAAGGAAAAAGGCAACGTTTCGGGCCAAAACCCTTCTTCAGACGGGTTCTTCAGCCCGAAACGTTGCCTTTTTCCTTCGCTCCATAGATGCTGCTGCACCCGCTGAGTTTCTCCAGCTTTTTTGTGTACCTTCGATTTTCCAGCATCTGCAGTTCCTTCTTAAATACTTCTTTAAGTGTTCTGTATAAATTCAAACTGTTCTACTTTTCAAACTTTCTGAATGAAATGGATGCTGACGCCATTAATTTGCCATTTCCTGCAACCTTCTGCATTCCTTCCAACTGTTTTCTATGCTTTTTGTTGTAGTTAGATGATTCTGGTTGTAATCACTGCATCAGTGAATAAATCATTTACATTCAAATTCCAAGGACACATGACTAACCTTCCATTTAATTCCCCTTTGTTTTCTATCCTTCAACCTTCTCTGTTAGTTGTTCATCACGATCACTTAATATGAATTTGAAGAGAAATTCTTGCATTGCTGTGTCTCAGTCCTCTTTATTTCTATTACCAGTTTACAAGGCAAGAGCGGTCGTGTGGCGGAAGAAGTGTATGCTGCAAACTACTCCGTGGAGTGCATGTTCAAAACCTTGTGACATGGGAATTTCAGTCAGAGTGACAAATGACAACAGCAGGTGTGAACTTGGGAGAGAAAGTAGACTGTGTTTTATTCGACCTTGCAACACAGGCACATTGAAAAATATGAAGGTAAATCACAATGGAAAATTAGTTACCATTCATGAGTAACATTTTTCAAGGGTAGAGACGAGAGAGCAGGATGAAAAGTTAATTTGATTGCATCACGATATATGGGTCTTTCTGTAAATAAGAGTACCAACCTGTGACATGGGTGGCCAAATTTGAAAAATAAATGAGAGAAAAAAAATATTTATATATATATTTTTAATATACATAAATGAGAAAGAATATAGTAACATTTCATCGAATTTGATGTTAATTTACTCGAAATTTGCATTATTAAGTATTTCAATGGAAAGCTTAAACACAAAATATAAACAATAAAAAAAAGATCCGATTTATTTTATAAACGGTTTCTCTGCTTTTAAATAAACACATTTTACACGCGACCAAACAGACACTGCTACTTTTGTTGTGCTGCAAAAACGTGGGGCATCATAAAACCATCTAATCGGGTGATGAATGATAAAAATCATTAGCATCATCAGAATTTGGCTTACATATTTAATTGCAAAATTAATGTAATTTTTCTGGTATAAATTAGCCTAAGGATTTGATGAAATCCTGCTTGAAAAATGTCATTAAAAAAAGGCAAGAAAACACAGGGACATATCTGATATGTTTCTTTGTAAAAACAGATTTTTAAATTTTTCCTTTGTCTCATTATTTTGGCTAAACACCATGACCTATATTACTTAAAATAGAGGATATGAAATAAAGGGAATATTAAAGCGAGACACGTGTTGTGAAACAAAGTGATCTTTATTGTGTTATACAGAGAACGGTTCACACGCGACTGGGGAGGATTCTCCCAGAGTTCTATATATATAATATCAGGGCACACCCCTAAACCACGTGACGACTTCTTCCCGCCAAACCTAGTCATGTGACCCTGCCAGTCCTAGGGCCAAGGGTTCGGCCAGTAAGTGGCCTAACCACCAGGTGGCGCCACAATATTACATAAAAAACAGGTAAATAACCTGGAAGTTTGGAGACCTTCAGTTTCACTACTGAGTGCTGTATTTACGGAAACACCCCTATATCCATGCATCTCAGTAAAAATACTTCAATTCAAAAATTAACGCTCCTTTAGTCATGCAGTACAAAGAGACAGGGTCAGTTCGTAAGGATAGACATTCATCTCTGGCTTCGAACATAAAAAGTGCTCCATAGTGGCATCAACACTTTGTAGCCAGCTATCTGATATTAATTCAGTTGAAGTCAGTGAAATTAGTTCCAAATTAGAACCCAACAGGTTTGTGGTTCTGCAAAGTCCATTCTCGGCATGTGTGTCTGATATTGTTTTTATTTTGGCAGATTATTTTTAAAAAGGGAGCAAGCGTTAAATAAGTGAAGGAATTAGAATTTCAGTTGGAATTCTATCCATACAGGCAGCCTTAAAATAAAAATATCCTTAATTAAAGTGGTCCAAAAACATTTTTTGAGTATTTTCCACTACCCTTGGATTATCCTCAGCTATTGTATATCAGATTTATTGATTACATTAGCTTTATCTCAATTCTTTTCATAAACCATTGTTTACAAATTGCCAACTACATATCTCAATGTACAATGGTGATTACATTTCAAATGTATGCCATTGGCTTTGCAGTACATTGGAACAATCTGAACATGTGAACTTTTCTTGTCCTCTTCTACATTCCCATTCATTTTTGTTTAGTCATGGAATAGTGAACCTCTGAAGTGATGCTCAAATAAAATTTGATACACTGTTTTACATTAATGGCAGCATCACATGTACTTCCAACCTCACCTTTTTTTGATCCCTAATGATCCATTGATAGGTTCTACAATAAAACTAGCTACCATTGCCACTGCCTTAACGGTTTAGGGAGAATACTTTTGTAAAGGAGTTAAGTCTGACACACTGTAACCTTACTGAGTCTTTAATAAAGGCACATGTCAAACACGTCCCAGTACTGACTGCATCTAGTCTTAAGGCGTACTGGAACCAAGGGAGGAGCAAGGGGAAGATATCACAGTTATACTGAGATGACTGGGCGTGGTTAGTGGTATTGAGGTAGCTACATTATAGGTTGCATGCATAAACCATCTACATCCTTTCCCTTAGAAATCTAAAATTGAAGTTATAACAGTGGCAGTGTGATTATACAACACATGCAAATTTAAACGAAATCACCGTAGCGGACAGGAGGTTTGACAACCCGACCCGAGCGTGTGCGTATAGCACCATCATCCTCCCCACCAGATAGAAGAGGAGGCGGAGCAGTAGCAGCCGGGAAGGAGTAAGTCGGCGGAGATCCAAACAGGAATGCGGGAGGTGACCCAACCGGCACAGGTGATCCAGGAGGAGGAGACGGGGGAGAAGGAGGAGAAGGAGAACGAGCAGGGGAGGAGATCGTCAGCCCGAAACCAGGAAGCGCAGAGGGAGGAGAACGCGGCAAGCGAACTGACTGGGGCACGCAGGGAGCTGTGGGGTAATTAGTAATGACAGGCTTGAAAGGCAACGGAGGAGCGTAGGGATCCGCAGGAGGAGGCAGAGGCTCGTTAACGGCCAACAGGTGCTGGCGGTTCCGGCGGTAGACAGTTCCATCAAAGTCCACCAGGTAAGATCTCGGGGAAGTGTCCACACCAACAACGGTTGCGAGTCGGGAGAATCCGGTGGCTGTCTGCATGCGGACGACCTGGCCAGGCAGTAGTGGTGAGAGCGGGCGGCAGGACTTGTCATGAGAGCGGCGCTGTACCTCATTCTTGTGAGCAATCCGTTGCTGAACGGCGGCAGGCTGGAGGACCTTGGGCACCAGGGACTGTTGGGCGATCGGCATCGGTGGGCGAAGCACGCGGGACATCAGACGCTGGGCAGGGGATCGCATGGTAGGGTCCCGTGAGGTGTTGCGAAGGTTGAGTAGACCCAGGTAGAAGTCACCATTGGAGAGACGAGACTGCTCGAGCAAATTCTTGGCACTGCGGACAGCTCGCTCGGCCAGGCCGTTGCTCTGCAGGTATTCGGGGCTGCTGGTATAGTGAGTGAAGTTCCACTTCACAGCGAAAGCCTGGAATTCTGCACTGGCGAACTGACGGCCGTTGTCGGTCTGCAAGCGGACCGGGGACCCAAAGGTAGCAAAGTGTCTGCGCAGCTTACTGATAACCATTTCAGAGGTGATAGCAGGGAGAAGGTCCACTTCGAACCAGTTGGAGTATGAATCAACCAACACCAGGTAGTGCTTGCCTCGCCATTCGAATATGTCAGCAGCCAGCGAGGTCCAGGGCATGGCAGGCGCAGACTGCTGCAGAAGTGGCTGGCGCTGCTGATGTGGGGCAAGAGTGTTGCAATCAGGACAGGAAGCTACTCGGGCTTTAATGTACTTGGCCATGCCGGGCCAATAGTATTGTTCTTGGGCATGTGAGACGGTGGCATCGGCTCCGGGATGCCCCATGTGGGCAGCGTTGTAGTACAAGTCGTATAGGGAGGCAGGGACGACCACCTTGTGACCCTTGATGATGATGCCGTCCCGGAGCACAAGCTCATCGCGGACCAGAAAGAAAGGGTGGGCGCCCGCAGGCAGTGAGGTGCGTCTGCTGGGCCACCCCCGCTGGATGACAGCTGCGAGCTGTTGCAGATCGGGGTCGTTGGCGGTGTGCTCAACCAGGCACTGCAGCTGCTTAGAGGGAACAAAGTTGACATTGAGTACCTGCAGATCCTCCTGCTCGTAGGGGTGCCTGTCACAGGAGGAGCGGGGGGCCTGGGACAGCACGTCGGCCACATGCATCTCGGTGCCCCTCTTGTACACGATCAGAAAGTCAAACCGCTGGAGCTGTAGCATCATGCGCTGGAGTCTAGCTGGAGCGATATGGATAGGCTTATTGAGGATGGTCACCAAGGGTTGATGATCCGTCTCGACGGTGAACCTGGTACCGAAAAGGAAGTCCTTGAACTTGGAGCAGGCGAATACAACCGCAAGAAGCTCCTTCTCGATTTGTGCATAGCGCTGCTCAGTGTCTGTCATGGTACGCGAGGCATAAGAAATGGGCTGCAGCGAGCCGTCATCATGGAGTTGCAGGCAGGCAGCACCGAGTCCGAAGCGGGAAGCATCACACGTAACTACAATTGGACGTTGCAGATCGAAAAACTTGAGAGTCGGTGTGCTAATCAGCTTTGTTTTGAGAAGGTCGAAAGCCTGCTGGTGTTGGGGAAACCAGGACCAGGCAATATCTTTTTTCATCAGTTGCCTCAGGGGTGCGCTCAACTCGCTGAGGTCGGGGATGAACTTTCCCAAATAGTTGACCATGCCCAGGAAACGCTGCAGGCTGGTCACGTCGGTCGGGGCAGGCAGCTCGGAGATAGCGTTGGTCTTCTGCGGATCAGGTTTCAGCCCGTGGGCTGTGAAGATGTGGCCAACATAGGGTACTTCAGCTACATGGAACTTGCACTTTGACGGGTTAAGTTTTAAGTTGATCTGGCGAGCGCGGTCTAGAATCCGTCGGAGGTTGTGGTCGTGCTCAGCAGCATCTTTCCCATAAACCAGGATGTCATCCACGATAATGGCACACGGCAGGCCGGCAAACAGTTGCCCCATGGAGCGTTGAAACACTTCGCTAGCAGAGTTGATGCCGAATGGCATCCGCAAAAATTTGAATCTTCCGAAGGGGGTGCCAAAAGCGGTTAAGTCTGAGGAGTGTTTGTCTAGAGGTATTTGCGAGAATGAGCTCCTGGCATCAAGGACAGAGAACACCGTGGCCTGACCGACCTGGGCAGCAACATCTTCTACAGTCCTCATGGGGTAATGAGGACGTCTTATTGCCAGATTTAAGTCTTTGGGGTTGATGCACACCCGTATCTCGCTCTTACCCTTCTTCATGGTGGCGACCATGGTGGAGGCTCACTCGGTGGGTTCGCTGACAGCTTCAAGCACTCCCATGTCAACCATGTTCTTCAGCATGGCTTCGACCTTGCCCTTCATGGCAAATGACACCCTGTGTGGAGCACGGACCACTGGTACAACCGACGGGTCAGTTGCGATCTTGTATACAAGGGGCAGCTTACCCAGTTCATCATCGAATAGGTCAGGGTACTCGGAGAGTGGATTCAGCATCACCCGCACTTCGTGGACAGTACGGTCAAAGGACACCAGCCCGAGATCCTGACACGCCTGATTGCTCAACAGAGTCACACAGTCACAGTCAAGAATGAAAAACGACAGGTCGCGCGAAGATTTCTTCAGCACACAGTGGAAGGTGGCCCTCCCCACAGGTTTTAGCTCCTCTCCCCCATAAGCACGCAATATGGAGCGATCAGCAGTTAACAGCTCATTATTCCTTATCTTCCTGAACAGGGATGTTGACATAACATTCACCTTCGCCCCCGTGTCCAGCTTAGCAGTGAAGGATTTGTTGTTGACAGTGACAAGCACAGAAGGATCGGGGAGGCGAGATTGATTATGAAGGAGAGAATAAACACTGGCATCTCCCATGGAAATACTGGGCTCAGAGTCGAGGGCAGTGTCGACAGAAGACTGGGAACCAAATTCGTTATCAACTTGTTGAAGGTTGTTTAAAACTTGTCTGGGAGCTGGAGGAACGTTCCCACGGGAGCGACAGGCAGCTGAGAAATGGTTCATCTTCTTACAGAAATTACAAGCTTTACCAAACGCTGGGCACTGCGACTGCATAGAGTGGACATAATTGCAGTTGGGGCACTTCTTGACAAGCGGGACCCGAGCGGCATAAGTCAGCCGCGGTGCAGGGCGAACGTTGTCTTGCTTGCGACGGGGCATAGCAACACCAGTCAGATTAATAGCCCGATTGTCAGATCCCCTCTGCCCATGTAGCGGGGCAACCACCTCAGCTATTCGGCATGCATGCATAGCCTCAGTCAGGGTGATATCCGGTCTTCGCAGCAGCTCCGCTCGTAGCTTCTGATCTAGCATGCCGGTGACCAAAATATCTCTGGTGAGCTGATCACGCATGTTCTCGAAACGGCACCGCTGAGCAAGGTAGCGCAGGTCAGCGATAAAACATTCAACAGGTTCATCAGGCTGCTGTTTCCTTGTAAAGAATCTAGCCCGCTCCAATATACGGTTGGAGGGCAAGCCACAAATCTCCGCAAACTTGCGTAAGAGACATACCGGGTCGTTGGCAGATTCCGCCGGCTCGACGACCTGGTCGTTGTCATCCAGGACCGCTGGATTGTAAGTGAAAGCCTGAGCACGCTTCATAGCATCGGGACCAGCAAGGTTCAGCAGGAGTGAGGCTTTGACCGCATCAGGGTCATTTCGGTGCACGATGTTGATGAAGTGGTTGTAGTCCATCACGAAAGTAGCCCATCGCTCCGCAATGTCAGCGTCAAAGACAAGGGGAGAGGGCTTGCAGCACGAGAATGCCATGGTAAATAGGGAATTAAACACTAGTAAAACTAGGAGCAAATAAAACCCGATAAACAGGAGGCGCGCGTTTAACTTACTGACACCATGTAAAGGTCTTTAGTCTGACACACTGTAACCTTACTGAGTCTTTAATAAAGGCACATGTCAAACACGTCCCAGTACTGACTGCATCTAGTCTTCAGGCGTACTGGAACCAAGGGAGGAGCAAGGGGAAGATATCACAGTTATACTGAGATGACTGGGCGTGGTTAGTGGTATTGAGGTAGCTACATTATAGGTTGCATGCATAAACCATCTACAACTTTGTTATTCACAAAAAACCTAAAGGGGATCATCTTGGCTAAAAGGCGTTTTATATATTAGAATCATAAAGGTTGACTAGGTCCTATGATATTCCATGAGTTGACTTTAAGGCATGCCTTCCCTTTCTATATAACCTGTAATTTCTTGAAACAAAAGAAAACTTATTAAAAAAAAACTAAACACAACTCATTCCCAATCATGTTTAAGAAGGAACTGCAGATGCTGGAAAATCGAAGGTAGACAAAAGTGCTGGAGAAACTCAACGGGTGCGGCAGCATCTATGGAGCGAAGGAAATAGGCAACGCTTTGGGCCAAAACCCTTCTTCAGACTGATGTAGGGTGGGGGTGCGGGAAAAAGAGAGGAGAAAGGAAGAGGAGGAGCCAGAGGGCTGAGGGAGAGCTGAGAAGGGGAGGAAACAGCAAGGCTACCGCAAATTGGAGAAGTCAATGTTCATGCCGCTAGGGTGCAAACTGTCCAAGCGGAATATGAGGTGCTGCTCCTCCAATTTCCGGTGGTGCTCACTCTGGCCATGGAGGAGGCCCAGGACAGAAAGGTCGGATTCGGAATGGGAGGGGGAGTTGAAGTGCTGAGCCACCGGGAGATCAGGTTGGTTAATGCGGACCGAGTGGAGGTGTTCGGCGAAACGATCGCCAAGCCTACGCATGGTCTCACCGATGTAGATCAGCTGACATCTAGAGCAGCGGATGCAATAGATGAGGTTGGAGGATGTGCAGGTGAACCTCTGTCGCACCTGCAACGACTGCTTGGGTCCTTGAATGGAGTCGAAGGGGGAGGTAAAGGTCGCTTTACCTCCCCCCTATTTCCTTCTGTCCATAGACGCTGCCGCACCCGCTGAGTTTCGCCAGCACTTTTGTCTACCCTCATTCCCAATCATTACCATCAATTAAGAAAAATAAATGAAAATGATGCAAGTTTCTAAACTTCATTTAGAATATTGGGCAATGAGTGGAGAGCCAGAATAATGCTCCATATACAAGTGTTGCTCATTCAATTATGTTATGATTTCACGGCAAGAAGGGATAGATGCTTTGGATGCCATATTTGGCTGACTGTACTATCAATATTTGAATGTCCTGCAACAATGCCAGTGCTTATTGTAAACCTATCACCAAAAACTTGATTCATAACACAAAATAACAATAACTTTTATTGTTTTTACATTTTTGTATTTTCCTTTCAGAAAGACAAGAAGTGCCTACAATCATTCCAGCACACCAAGCCCGAAAGATTTTCTCTCTCTGGTTGCACAAGCAGAAGTTACAGGCCAACATTCTGTGGTACATGCTCTGATTCTCGTTGTTGCATTCCCCATCAAGAAAAGACTGTGAAAGTACAATTTAACTGTACTGATGGGGGAATAATCATATGGAAGATGCTGTCGATCACATCTTGTAAATGTCAAAGAGTCTGTGTTGAGTCAGAGGACATATTCTCAGATCTGAATCTGCTGTAGTCAATCGCTGCCTGCAATGTGGGCACCATAAGACAGCAGAATTATTTACACAAGCCTTCTCTACAAAAGGATGTAAATTTGGTTTTATAATTTAATACAGATAGATTACACAAAGTTAAACAACATACATAAAACAGCTTGAGATGCATCTTCATAAACAAGTCAAGTCAAGTTTAGTTTATTCGTCACATACACATACGAGATATGCAGACCTGTACAAAGCTATAATTTGCTCCACCATGACAGTAAAATAAAATCCATTTGTAAAGTATCTGTATCATTAGTTACTTTGCCTGAGTCTGTCTCAAATAAAATCTCTGTTGCCCACTCTACATTTCAGCAAAGATCCCCCTCTATCATATAGTTGGAAAAGAACTAGAACTTTATTATAATTAAAATCGCTGCTTTAGGTTTACAGTTTCAGTTTGAAGTAGACAAGGTTGTGTAATATTCTAGAAATTGACATATACATTTTCATTGAAAGCAGATGTTTATAATTGCTGCAGAATATTGAAAGTAATATATCTAAATTGTTACAATTAAATAGCTAATCTTGCATTTAAATTATTTTTTCACAAATTTCATTGCTCACTTAATTGAAAATGATTTTTGATGGTCATTTATTGATAGCTGTTGTAGCAGATGCTGGTTTAAACTGAAAATAGACATAAAATCCTGGAGTTACTCAGTGAGACAGGCAGCGCCTCTGTATAGAAGGAATGGGTGACGTTTTCAAATCTAGACCTTTCAGACTTAACAGATAGCTGGTAGTTGGTTCAGGAAGAGCAATCTTGTTCGAGTTAAGTGGGTAACGGTTTACAACATACTCTTGTAGATTGAGTATGTAATCTAGTCTGATGCCAGTTGCCTTTTAGATTAAACATTACACCAATGGCTTGCCCATATTTTTTGCATCCACAGTAAGACATAATTTAATAAGGATAAATATTGGTCAGCATTTAACCCCAAATCAATATATAGAGCAAATTATTTGGCCATTTGTTTCAATGCTAACTGGGGAATTTTTCACTAAGTAAATCAGTTGTCATTTTCCTTCTATTAATTAAGTCACTATTCACTACAATAAAACACAAAATGGGCTGGAAAACCGAGTTTTAAAAGAGTATTATAAATATATATTTTATGTTGTAAGAGTTTGTATACTGAATGGCAAGAGTCAGATATTTGTTGTTATATGATCAAAATTGCGTAAATTTACAAAGTGCATTAAAACATCAATAATCCATTATTGAACTATAGGGTGATTTCATGAAAGGTCACTGGAGCGTAGATCCGCACCCACGTGACCGCAAAATTTAACTGGGGGACAAGCGTCACTTCCGGTACATGTTAGTGAATGGGAAAACACGCACTTTCACACCCGTTAAAAACATCGAAAACGGCCCGTTTTTGAGCTGCAATTTACTGTACCAGTCGGGGTGACCGTGAGGCACAGCTACCTAAATTTACAGTCAAAAAAAAAGATAGAAACTAAGGTAAATTCAAGAGGGAGCTGAAGGTGCAAAAACAGCGGAAGTTGTTAGCGGACATTTGTCGTGGAGATTTAAAGATCCAAAATATCGGGAATTATCGCGTTTGATCGCTGCATTTCATCAAAAGTAAGGCATTATTGGCTTTGTTATCTTTATTCATTTGTTAGATGAAAAGTATTAAAAGTTAGAAATCCTTCAGTAAAATTGCAAAATCGCCCATTGTTCTCAGGTGGGTTTTAACATGCAAAATGAAAACGCTTCTGAAGCATCCGCATATGGACATCAACTTATTCATGAGTTATGTTAATGAGATTCAAGAAAATAACTATAATCTTTAAAAGGGACTTTAAAAGGGACTTTACTGAAAGGTTACGCATTTTTATGGTCCGTGAGAAATTTTTCACATGTACTTCTTTGAGAGATACAGGTCGGAGTCCTCGGGTCCAGGGGTCCGGAACGCTACCAATCAATGTTGTACAGAGACCCGTGTAAGGAGTGAACTGCACATGCTGGTTTAAACCGAAGACAGACACAAAAAGCTGGAGTAACTCAGCGAGTCAAGCAGCATCTCTGGAGAAAAAAAGCTGATGTTTCGGGACGAGACACATCTTCAGACTCAATTCCGATTAGGCTGTCTGACGAAGGGTTCCGGTGTTGGGGGAGTCCAGAACCAGGGTCTCAGTTTTACAGTCTACCGTGGGAACTCTTTAACTCAGTAAAGTAAAGTAGCCTTTATTGTCATATCAGCGCACAGGCAGCAGTTGACTGTTGCTCTATTCAGTTTCCCAGGGGGTCGGGACGGGACTGGAGTTGGGAGAGAAAGGTGGGGGAGTCGAGGGAGAGGAGGGGGAGACAGATGGGGGTGTCTTCATTTACTGACGGCGGGTGTCTGTCACTGAAACAGGCAGGTGAGATTTCACATCCACCTTGTGTGTGCCTCTCTCTCTCTCCCTCCCTCTTACACAGGCTGAGAGACTCTGCCTCTGTGAGTGTACGTCTCTTTCTCCCCCTCTCCCACACACAGTAAGACCGAGGTACTGTGCTCAGTCCATCTGTGTCTCCCACATACACAGTAAAATATGTCTCCAAATGAGCCAATTCAACCAAGGGAGGATATATATAGTGTGTGAAAAAAAAAGTTACATCATTTGTGTCACGTGTAGTTCACGATGTTCATTCAAGATTTAACGGGAAAGCTCGGGAAACGGACAAGTCACTCGCACAAATAGCAGAAATGCCGAGTACCGTGGGAACTCTTTATCTACTGCCGTTATATCGTGCGAGACTCGTGCTGGACCACGACCTCTTCACTCTGGTGACATCTTGCGTCAACTCGCCCCGTGAAAAGGCCGCTTTATTGGGGATATATTGCTTGAAACTCAAGAGGCCTTTGAATCCTTTCATTATTTCATCTATTAATATTTCTTGGTGTGGCTGATAGAAATTCAAATACGTATCTTTCACAAGCTTTATCACCGGACGTAATTTGTACAGTGGGTCACAATCGACATGACCCTTCACCTTTTGATTGTCATTGTCATTGAAATGCAGGAGGGAACGCAGAAGCAGGTACTCATCACGACTGAACCCCTGGGTTTGTGTCAGCCAAAAACTATTCCAGTAATCATGAAGGTGATTTTTACTACACAAGCCCTTGATGATTTCAAGGGCCACATACACTTCACTTTCTTCCTCAGAAGTATCATGCCACTTTCTAATTCCTGATGAGGGTGGTAGCTCATCATCAATAACATGATTGTCAAAGAATTGCGAGGCATATCTATTTGTTTCATCAGCCATGAGTGCAAATATGGCAGGTGGAAAAAATGCAGTGTAGAATCACCTGGTTGATCATGTCCAGAGTCCATTGGAACCCTTCTTCCTGGCTCAGGCTGACCACAAAATAAGGTAGAGGGATTAAAGGTAAGATGGTGCTTATCAGCAGGACCTAATTTGATCCAATTCTGAATGTCAGTCAACACTGCAGGCCCACGATTCTGTGCTACATGCCTTGGAGGGGTAGGAGATGCATTGTCAATGTCCACATCACCCCCGTGGACCCAGTTTTGGTCACTTTCAGATGTGTTGTCATCGGAAATTTCAGTTTCAATATCATCGTTATTACCCAGTTCATCTTCAGAATCATTTGAAAGTTCCTCAGAGTCACTGTCTGCAAAGATCTCGCGTAGAATGGACTCAGCAGTTCGTCTCCTACGAGAATCCACCATGGTGGTTTTGAAAAAAGGTCACACGCAAAATTCTTGCGATTTTTGAATGAAAACACCTATTTCTCAAGTATTATCTCTAGAGAGCGCCAGTCTAACCCTAACCCACGGTGGTTTTGTAACCAAAACTTCTCACGATTTTTTAATGAAAAGTTCACACGCAAAGCCCAGAGATACACGGCTGTGAAGCTTGGCAGACATTTAACATTACCATTCGGTTATCCTCGGTTCTGAAAACTACTACTCATGTTTTTTTCCCCCCAATGAGCCAGTGAAATTCACCGGTCAGCACTGGCTACAACCTACGAGAACCTTTGACCTCCTGGCAACTCACTAGGACCTCCTGGCGACACACCTACGGCACGAGAATTCTCGCTACTCTCCATGGCGGCTTCATTCTAGTCGCCGCTAATTTATCAACGTTGAAAAATTTGCGGTGACTATAATGAGGCCGCAACTGGTTCCCAGAATACGCGAACTCCTCACGACCATGAAGGTGACTCCCCGGCAACCACCCGTGAACATGTGGAGACTGCACAGTCTCTTGCAGTCGCCAAAAAAGTCGCCTGTGGGATAGGCTCATTACACTACAGTTATTGGAAAATAAGTCTCAACTTGGTTGAAACAAAGTCGCCAATTGGCGTACTCCCGCCGAAAGAGTGATTTCAGTCACCAATCGGCGTACATGCGCATCGAAACGATTAAACAATGCAATATCCATATTGGAAGTGATGTACTTCATCTATGTGGATATGCTCCTTAAATGTATTGGACAGGTCAACTCCATGAACTTGAAATGAATACGCAGAATGTTTAAAGAGTAATATTTTGTTTACTGCACTATTTTAATCTCTCTCCTTGGTAGTTTTGGCAAATACCAGGCAACATTATGAAAAGTTCACACGCTAAATTCTCACGATTTTTTGAATGAAAACACCTATTTCTCGAGAGTTATCTCGAAAGCGCCAGTCTGATCCTAACCCATGGTGATTTTGTAAACAAAAATTCTCGCAATTTGAGGGAAAATTTCACACGCAAAATTCTCGCGATTTGAATGAAAACACACATTACCTTGGACAAATTAATTTTTATTGGATTAGATACTCAATTGTCAGAATTGATCATTTTATACACACACACACACAAATAAACAATTTTATAGTAAATCTAAATTATTGCAAATAAAAATGATAAAAAATAGTACATCTTGTAACATTCGTTATCTTTGGTATTTCATTCATTTTTCAAAAATGATAGAAGTTTCAGCAACAGATCCATTTTATAAAAATGCATAACATGTCATTAGTTTAATCAAACAAGAATACAAGCTATCATAAATATTAATGAAATCCAGTAAGGATTTTATTTACATCCAAAAAGGTTACATCCAGTTTTTCAGAGCAGTGTCCGGGAGTAGAGGGTGATTCAGGTTTGCCTTTCCTAACTTAAATAGACTGAGGCCTATTCAGTAATAGGCCAGCTGACACCAGCTTCCCAAGTTCCCTGCACTAACACTGTGTTGGTGATGAGCCACCAACTCATCATTGGAACAACAAAATATATTGAAATAAATACTATAGTAATTCAGAAAATCTGTGCAATAAAGGTTTAGAACCTCACTGTTAGAAAATTATATATTGAGCAATTCATGTTACTTTCAATAAACATATATACAGTATAAGTGTATGTAGATACATATTATAGATAATACATATACATTATACATATATCTAATACATGTATCTAAAATATATTATAGTATAATATAGCAGATATTATATGTATAATATGTACTTACATTCTCTAATTATTTGTCTAATATTGATTGAACAGTTCTTGCATTTCATTATCCAATATTTTACATTGCAATGGAAAGACGAGGAACATTGTTGATTATTTGTCCTTTAGTAGCATCCAATTGGTTGTACTCTTCAATTAGTGATGTCAAAGAATCGGTTGCTTCTGTGAAGCAGCTTTGTTCCATTCCATCTATATGAAGATAGTGATGAATGTGAGCCTAAAGTGACAGAATTAACATGGGTCATTACTGAAATAATCATGGGATTCATAGTAATATCTAAATATGGGAAGTGCAATAATGGAAATATGTAGAAGAGTTGATTATGACAAGATTTGTAAGCAATGTTGTTGTTAACTATCAATGGATTAAAAGGCTAACCACAGATCCTCAAGAAAGAACACGATCAAAGCTTTCTTTTGACATTTTTTATCCATATGCCACTGGAGATCACATTCATACTCATTTCCATTGCATACGGTTTATAAACAGGTACTATGCCATGCAGTTAATTACCTGGCACGGAAACAGGGGCTGATTAGGGATAGTCAGCATGGTTTTGTACTGACATATGTGGGAGATTGTGTTTTACAAATCTGATTTAGTTTTTTGAAGAAGTAACCAAAAAGACTGATGAGGGCAAAGCAATAGATGTCTACATGGACTTCAGCAAGGATCTAAGGTTTTGCATGGTTGGCTGCTGTGGTAGGTTAGATCACATGGGATCCAAGGAGAACTAGCTGCTGGGATAGAGAATTGGCTTCCTGGAAGAAAGGAGATTGTGAGGATGGAAGGCTGTTATCAGTCTGGAGCCCTTTGACTGTGGTGTGCCTCAGGGATAGGTGCTGGGACCATTGCGGTTTGAGGTGTATATCAATGATTTTGATGAGAATGTACAAGGCATGATTGATAAGTTTGCAGATGACACTAAAGTGGGGGTATTGTAGATAGTGAAGATGACTAACAAAAATTACAGCAGGATAGTGATTAGCTGGGCAAGTGAGCTGAGGTATAATCATGGAGTTTAATGCAGATAAGTGCAAGATGTTGCATATTGGGAAGTCAAACCAGGGCAGGACATTCACAGCAAATGGCAGGGCCATAGGGAGCATTGGAGAGTAGAGGGATGTAGGAGTGCAAGTACATAGTTCCCGGAAAGTGGCATCACAGGTCGATAAGGTGGTCAAGGTGACTTTTGGTACGCTGGGCTTCATCAGTCAGTGTATTGACTATAGAAAGAGGGATGTTATGTTACAGTTGTACAAGTCATTGGGGTGTTCACATTGGGGGCGTTGTGTTCAGATTTAGTCATTCTGCTATAGGAAGGATGTTGAGAAGCTGGAAAGAGTGGAGAAAACATTTTCGAGGATGTTGCCAGGACTTAAGGGCCTGAGCTGCATGGAGAGCTTGGCCAGGCGAGGACTTTATTCCTCGGAGGGCAGGAGGCTGAGGGGTGATCTTACAGAGGTGCATAAAATCATGACGGGGAGATATAGGGTGAATGAACAGTATTTTACCCAGTGTCAAGGAATCTAGAACCAGAGGACGGGTGTATAAGGTAAGATTTTATAGGAATCTGTGGGACAATTTTTTTTCTTCACATGAGCTGCCAGAGGAGGTAGTTGAGGCAAAACTATAACAACATTTAAAATACATTTGAGCAGGTACATGGTTGGAACCATGGTGAGTTAGAAATTTACTGACATTACAATGAAAGCTATGAATGGAAATCAGGAGCTTCAGGAAACTATCAATTAAATTGCAACAACAGAAAGGTAAATGAAATTCAAAGCCAGTCAACGCAATGTTTTAAACCTTGAAAAAAATAACATAATTTTACTTTGCAGATTCATCCCACTAAAGATCAGAATGATGGCACTTCAACACATAAATAGCCAGGCCATACCATTCTATTTTTGGTCTTTCAATATTTCTGCCATTCAGACTGCTGCTAAACACCAACACACTGCAAAGGCAAATTATTTAGAATTTACCTTTTTCTTGTAAAGTTTTACAAAGCGATCCTTGAGGTCTGTGAAGGTAGATTTAACACAAGTATTGTTGGCCAGTGCCAACAAAGAATGTGTGTGACCCACGGGAGGTATTGAGCAGAGGCTTGTTTTCCAGCCTTCTTGATTCCATGAAACAAACTGCAGGGAAGGCTTCAATCTGGAAGGAAATATTGATGTTGATCTTTTATTATTCAACTTGGATATGAATTATAGCCACAGTATTAAAAATTGTTGCTGTGGACATGATTATGTAGTAAGTAACTGCTAAGTAATTATTGCTGCAAAACTGACAGAATGCTAAATACAAAATGCTGGAGTAACTCAGGCAGCATCTCTGGAGAGAAGGAATGGGTGACGTTTCAGGTCGAGACCTATCTTCAGATGGTCTGAAGAAGGGTCTTGCCGAAACATCGCCCATTCCTTCACTCCAGAGATGCTGCCTGTCTGGCTGAGTTAATCCAGCATTTTGTGTCTATCTTTGGTGTAAACCAGCATCTGTAGTTCCTTCCTACACATAATGCTAAATAACTTGATCAACATTAAACTATGTTTTTCTTGTGGGGGAAAAAGTATTTTCTTGATTTCTTTCAATAGCTTTCCACTGAACGTCAAATCACTCTCTATCCCACTGTATTTCTTTATCTAATACATTTCAATTATGCTGCAAGGTTTTCCACCTGTAAGATTAATAATGCCGTTTTCGTCTCTCCACTCTCACTGTCTGATAGTTGTTGAAAGTCCCTTTGTGCGCTCTCTCTCCTCTCCCCTCTCCCCCACCCATTCATAGATATTCTCTTTAATGTTTCTGTCCCATCCGCATCCTTTCTGAAATTTATAACTTGCTTTCACACGTTCCTAGTTCTGATTAAGTATCTTCAACTAAGGAACATGAAAAAAATATATAGGTTAGCATATCCATACCTCTCAATATTTCTTCTAAGATCAGATATTAAAACATTTCCCCGGACCATTAATGCACAGGCAAGGTACAAGTTACGTTTTGGATCTGCATGCATCAACTGGTGATCCTTACTGAAAGCATCAGTGAACATCTGATCCAATCTGTTTAAATAAACAAATAAACAGGAGGTCAAAGGACTGTTGTGATATTTTTGTGATATGTATATATCAACTGCTCTGCTCTTAAAAGTTGGGCATCCAGATAGATTATTTAGATAGATCTCTGATAAGTCCGGGTTGGCGAGGAATGTGTGTGGAGATTCTAGGGCCCAGTCCAGCATGATTTGATCAATAATCTCTTATTACTAAGGTCCGATGTTCCTACCTGCTTTGAAAGGACAACAATTGTACCGGTGCCAAAGAGGAGCAAGGTGACATGCCTCAATGAGTACCGACCAGTAACACTAACATCCATTGTGCAGATTGTGGAGTTTTGGCATGTCAACAAATACTCTATTGAACTTCCAGGTATGATGGAGAACATACGGACTGGTTGCATCACAGCTTAGTTCAGCAACTCAACCACCCAAGAATGAAGGAGACCACAAAGAATGGTAGACATTGCCTGGTCCATGACAGGTACCAACTTCCCTACTATTGAAGCTATCCATACTAAAGGAGGCACTGCCTCAAAAAGGCAGCCAATATCACAAAGACCCACACCCACACCACTCAGGCAACATTCTCAATTTGTTACTATCATCATGAAAGTGGTATAGGAACCTGAAAACCATGACTAGGTTCAAGAATAACTTCTTCCCAGCAACCATAAGGGTCTTGAACACTGTACAAGACAAACATAGAAACATAGAAAATAGGTGCAGGAGTAGACCATTTGGTCCTTCGAGCCTGAACCGCCATTCAATATGATCATGGCTGATCATCCAACTCAGTATCCCGTACCTGCCTTCTCTCCATACCCCCTGATCCCTTTAGCCACAAGGGCCACATCTCACTCCCTCTTAAATATAGGCAATGAACTGGCCTCAACTACCTCAGCCATTAGGATTTTCTATAGTCTGTGTCTTTGGTTGCACTATGGATATCGGTTTTGTTCTATTATGGTTACTAGCACTATGGTTATTAATTGATTGTGTTATTATTATATATTTATCTGAGTGTTATTGCATTTACAGGCATATTAAGCTGCAACAATTAAGAATTTAATTGGTCCATTGCCGGTACATATGACAGTTAAACACGCTTGACTTATTATCAATCCGCAATTCAAAAGTCAGTTTTGTATTTTCTCCCAACTTAAATCACTTGAACCTTTTGATGGTCATTTAAAAAAATTGATACAATTTACATATTAACTTCATGATAACCACCATCATATGTTCCTTAAAATGCTAACTTTCTATATGCTAAAGTTCTAACATTCTAACATGAATGTCAGATGTTAAAGTTCGAACATTCTAACATGTTAAATGCTAAAATTCTGACATGTTAAAGTGAAACTCCCACCTTCTTGTAGGGATGTTTACATCAGCCAAGGTGTATAATGGAGTTAGGCTCGAAACAAGGTAATGAAGCCGTGGAAAGGGAACCAGGTTCATAGTGATCTCGTTAAGATCCATGTTGAGGGACCCTTCAAATCTGGAAGAACTGCAGTAAGAACAGGAATTAAACTGGTACAATAAACAATCTACGCAAATTAGTAATATAATTTGTTATGTTCTGCAACATCAGTAATAAAGTAACCTTTCCAGGTCTTATTGCATAAAATATTGACAATCTCACAAAAATATGAATATTAGTGTACAGTTACAGATTTTTAAAGTAAATAAACTTGTATTTTATGACCTGCAAAGAACTTCTGATGAAAATTCCTCAATCTGAAGCATTAACTGGCTGCTTGCTGACATGCTGAGTATTTCAAACATTTTCTCACTGAATATTCAGATTCAAGAATCATTGCTCTCTGCCTTATTACCCAGAAGCTATGGCATCTACCATTGTCAGATAAAATCTGAAATGATAATTTCAATAACTCGATATTATAACTTGAATAAAAACATGGCATCACTGCTCTTATTGTGCAGGGTGCAGACTTTACAGCACAAATGTCATCCATTTTGTCCACGGTATCTTAGCTCCCTCTTCAACTTCAATATGCTTTGAAGTTCTTGACCTTTTCCACCATCGTCCCGTTAATATAAACGGGGTTGTGGGTCCATATCCTACCCCTTCCAAAGTCCACAATCAGTTCCTTGGTTTTGCTCGTGTTGAGGGCCAGGTTATTGTACCGGCACCATTTGGTCAATCGTTCGATCTCACTTCTATGCTCTGACTCGTCGCCATCAGTGATTCGTCCCACAACAGTGGTGTCGTCGGCGAACTTGATGATGGAGTTCGTACTATGTCCGGCTACGCAGTCATGAGTATAGAGTGAGTAAAGCAGGGGCCTGAGCACGCAGCCTTGAGGTGCTCCCGTGCTGATTGTTATCGGGGATGACACATTTCCACCAATACGGACAGACTGTGGTATGTGGATGAGGAAGTCGAGGATCCAATTGCAGAGGGATGTGCAGAGACCCAGATCTGAGAGCTTGGTAACCAGCTTTGAGGGGATGATGGTATTAAATGCTGAGCTGTAGTCAATGAATAACAGCCTGACATACGAGTTTTTGTTGTCCAAGTGGTCCAGAGCGGAGTGGAGAGCCAGTGAAATCGCATCCACCGTTGATCTGTTGTGGCAGTAGAACTGCAGTGGGTCGAGGTTCTTATCGATGTAGGAGTTGATATGCGCCATAATCAACCTCTCAAAGCACTTCATCACCACAGACATTAGTGCCACTGGTCGATTGTCATTGAGGCACGTCACCTTGCTCTTCTTGGCCCTTTTGATTCCCTTTTAAAGCAGGCGGGAACCTCATACCTCAGAAGTGAGAGATAGACACAAAAAGCTGGAGTAACTCAGCAGGACTAAAGGGTCTCGACCTGAAACGTCACCCATTCCAGAGACGCTGCCTGTCCCGCTGAGTTACTCCAGCTATTTGTGACTATCACCCTAATGTTGTTTGTTAAATTCCATAAACAACAAAATCTTCCATTTATAAGTCCATTGAACTGCATTGTTGCGTTTCCTTGAGTGAGCTTCAGTCAGCATTACCCGCTTGCAAGATCTTTGCGGTTGTGACCTTGACAACCCATAAAGGGGCACACCACAATATAAGTAACAATCCTTAAGCAGTTGCATTCTCCAGTAGTTGAAATAAAATATGATACTTGAAAGACATGCAAGAATTCAACTGGATGTTAAAGGAACCCAGACTTTGCTGAAGCTGCAATTCTAGAAAATACTAATGTCTAGGAAAAAACAGTGCTGAGGGAACTCAGCAGGTCAGACAGCATTTGTGGACGGAATGGACATTTCGCGTCAGGATTAATCTTCAGACTGATGAACTAGGGTGAAGAAAGCTTGAAAGAGATGGGAGATGAGCTTACAATGGGGAAAGTAGCAGGGTCAGTGGGTGAAATGTGTGCGCATCACGATGGGCGACAGCAGAAGGTAAAGGAGAAAGAAGAGGGGTTGGGGGTAATTATTGGAAATTGGAAATTTCAATGTTCATACTGTTGGGTTGTAAACTACCCAAATGGAATACATGGTGCTGTTCTTTCATTTTGCTTGTGACCTCACTCTGGCACTGGAGGAAGCCAAGGACTGAAAGATCAATATGGGAATGTGGGATCAAGAAGATTACAAACTAGGACCTCCAGCAAACTAAGACCTCCAGACCTGTCTAGTCTGTCTTGTCCTGTGGCAGACTGGACAGTCGGGCATAGGAGAGATGATAAATCCATTAATAATACAAGCACCTGAAAAGTCTAAGATCACAGAAAATTCCTCTTTGTTCCCTTTAATGACCAAGACTTGCAAGGCGACAGCAATGACTGTTTTGGAAGATTGTAAATATAAATATGAAGACATTAATTAAGTGCAGGAAAAGGCCATCCAGGTAGATTTAATAAGATCAGGGCTAATTCAATAGTAACTTCAACTTTATGATCCTGTCTATCCCCGGCACTTTTCACCTTCCTGGTTCTACCACAACATCCTTCACAGAAATGAGTTGCAAAACATGGCAACAGATATATATATATTTTTAAATCACATCATCACTGCCTTAAATTGGCAAAACATCCATGATATTGCACCAGTAATAAATAGTTGCATTCTATTAACTATTCAAGGTCAGTTTATTGTCACATGTCAAACTAACTGTTTACCTTCATACTCATTGGGTGCAATTCATTGTGTTTAAATTATTGCATCTCAGGGCTCTGTAATCTCGCAATATTTAAACAATTTTGTAATTTGTTTGTTGTTACTAAAATGGAACATTTCACATTTTTTCCACATTGTACTCCATTTGCCAGATATTTGTTGGTAACTTATCTCTGCCTATATCCTTTTGTGGTTTCTTCATGTCCTCTTCACAATTTACTATTTTACCTACCTTTGTGTCATGAGCTAATTTGGCTAAAATTCCTTTTGATTCTTCATCCAAGTCACCTACATAAATTATAAAAAAAACCCGAGGCTCAATATCAATGACTGTGGCGCACCAATGGTTACATCTGGCCAAGCAGAAAATTATCCATTTATGCTTACTTTTTGCTGTGCGCCAACCAATCTTTCAATCCTCATGAACTTAACTTGTCACCAGGAACTTTTTATTTTCTGCAATAACTTTTGGTGTGGCATTTTATTAAATGAATGTCTTCTGAAGATAAAGGTATAGTGCATCCACTGGTTCCATTTTTATCGATAGTAATATATCAATTGATCACTCACCTGGTCAAATTCAGAAGCAGGTTGGCAACAATATTGTTCATTGCATCAAATGGCTTTTCCTGTCTTTTGACTTCAGTCTGGCTAGAGATCAGTGTACTCTGCAGTTTTATTGTGGAAGCCATTTTACCAGTATATGCCATCTGATTGATTTTGTTGACTATGTCAACTAAGGACTGGATTTAGAAAATAAAACATTAGTTTAATTTAGAGATACAGCACAGAAACAGGCTCTTTGTCCCACCGAGTCTGTACCGACCAGTGATCCCTGCACACTAACACTATCCTATCTACACACACTAGAGATAATTTCCAATTTTACCAAACTAATTAGCCCACAAACCTGGAGTATGGGATGAAACGGAGCTCCCGGAGAAAACCCATGCAGGTCACGGTAAGAACGTACAAACACCGTACAAACAGCACCCTTAGTCAGGATCGAACTGGAGTCCTTGGCTCTGAAAGACAGCAACTCTACCCCTGCGCCACCATGTTGCACCTTAGGACATCTGCTTTTTTAAATTTGGCATACACAAAAAATAACCACATAAATGCCTGATACTGCAACTCCTGTTGCATATAGAGAAATAGGATGGATGTAGCAACCAAGAAATCCTGAAATACTGCAGCTTGGCAGTTCTGCTGGATTCAACAATTGGTATCCATCCAAAAAAGCTAATATTGGTGGACACCAGCAAAATTCCAAGGCCAAAAGGTAAATGTATACTGGTAGGTCACAATGAAGGAGCGGAAGGAAGGTGGGAGGAGAATGAAGAGGCAGTTGGTCATTATGAAAACTTAGACGAGATCATAGTATCATATTCTTTTCTATCTGGACCTTTTTACTACCAACTGCCAATGTGATATTGATTTGAGTTTTCTACTCCTCTCACATACTACAATTTCACCCTGTCTGAACTTAACAACTATCCCAATATTGTTATTAAACCCGTGGACAAGGGAGGTACCGTTGTAGTGGTTGGGTCTTCCTCCAGCGGAGATCTAACCACTCTACTAACACTCTTCTATGCCTGGCAGAATTTGAAAGTTACCAAAACACCGACCCATGTTCTCCAGAGAGGGACGCAGGTTAGCTTGGGAATGTTCAGATTAGTATTTCTGCACCACCTGATCCATGATCAGTGCAGTTAGCTTCTGGTCACAAGCCTTCTCACTTCCCTTCAGCTGCATGGTTTGTCAAACCCAGTGATTTCCAACCCAATGCAATTGTACCCGAGTCAGCAAGACAAAATAATTGAGGCATAAACCTCAACAAACTAAATGTAGATGCTTGGTCTCCTTGCCGCAAATTTCTCACTCCTTTAATGCTAAACTTAGCAGCCATGGTTCAGTTGTGCAAGCCGCTAGGCTTATTATTACTAACATTTTTGTTAATTACTGGCCTTTTAAGATGTTAAGATGAAATATACATCCTGAAAAATCACTGACCTGATTTTCAATTGGTAAAACACAATCAGCATGCTCAGTCAGCTCCTTCATGGCGAGAACACTATTATATGGAGAGGTTATAACATCGTCCTCAGCAGAAGGGTAGACGGCAGTAACAAATCGATAAACTTCTGGGAATTCATCCTCCAAGAGGCTCAGGACATAGGTACCCAATCCAGAACCAGTCCCTGCAAAGCAATTTAGTATAAAAATAGCTGTAAAACAATTCTTGTTAAAACTTATTTCTCACTTTACAAGTCAAACTGCTCAAAACAAATGATTGAAGCTTCAGTTTATAGATATTAAAGTGCTGCAAACGTCAGGTCTTAAATTGCAGAAAACTTGTTTTCTTTAGACTGCTCAGGTTAAAGATACAGGCAACCCTGCATTTAGTCTGCATGAATAATAGAAATTCGCCCTTTACAGAGTTCACAAATCGCTACCTGAAAATTTGAAGGACAGAATTACAAATTGCTAACATCGAATTATGTGGGGGAAAAAAGCGAAGAAATATAAAATAAATCACATTAATGGACACAAGTGCAGATTATGCAGCTTGTGTTATGGAAAATTGTGATGCAGTCTGTTTTCCAGGCATGCAATACCCTAAATTTGAGAACCAGCCCTAAATCATGGGGTTCATCTGTAAAGTATCTACAATCAATTAAAAATAAGAGGCAATAAAAACATGAAATTCTGTAAACACTCAACAGGACAGGCACAATTTGTGGAAAGAAATTGAACGAATGGCATAGGGGTGCAGCTGGTAGGACTGCTGTCTCTCAGCGCAAGAGACCTTGATTTGATCCTGACAGGTACCATCTGCGTGGAGTTGCACATTCTCTCCGACTGGTTCACTCCAGAATCCCAAAGATTATGGGTTTGAAGGTTAATTCAAATTTGAAGGTTTCAAATTCCCCCTAGTTTGTAGGGAGTGGTCAATGGGATAACACAGATTTAGTGTGAACGGGTGACCAATGGACTCGGTAGGCCGAAGTACCTGTTTTCATGCGGTGTCTCTAAAGTAATCGGAAGTAAAAATATGTTTCGAACAGACTTTTCCAAGATGCTGCCTGGCCTGTACTTCCAGCAATTTCTGCATAGTTTTATTGACTTTCAAAAATAAAAGTCAAGGCATTGTAAAGATGTATGACTCACCTCCACCCATTGAATGAATTAAAAAGAAACATTGCAAAGAATCACAGTGTTCAGCTGTTTTTCGGAGTATGTTGAGAATTTGATCCCGATACTGATTACCATACTGTTTGTACCCCACTGCCCTGTGTAGGAAAAACTGATTTTTAAGAAACATAACGAATTGACAGAATTATTCACATCAACAACTATATGCTATGACATATTATTTTTGTAATTGTTCTGCTTCATCATTAATAAGCTGCACATGAGAAAAGACATCAAAAGAAAAAGGTAAATTCCATAATTTTATCAACTTTAACACCGGGTGGCACTACCAGCAGTGGCTGCCTCGCCAACAGTCTGTCTGTCCTTTCTTCTTTTTGTTATTTTTGGTATTTGTTAAAAGTATGTTTTAGTGTTCCTTGGTTTGCTTTATGTGGGGGGTGGGGGGAAACTTTTTATTTCCAATCTCTTACCTCGACGGAGATGCTATTTTTTTCCGTATCATACCTCCATCCCCACTGTGGCCTAACATTGTGGAGTTTATGGCCTTTCCTGGAAGCCGACGGGCACTCCAAGCCGCGGGAGTCTGCGCGACTTTAACAATGCCGAGCTTTCGATCCCTTTGCCGGGGATCGAAGCTCCAACCGCGGGACCTGTGGACTTTAACATTGTGAAGCCTGCAGTCTCTGGTAAGAGGCCGTTTCGAGACTCCATGCCAAGGAGAGAGTTTCAACGTTTCAACCACCCCGACGGAGGTTTCGATCATCGGCTGCGGGGGCTTTGATCACCCCAAATGCAGGTGGTTTGACTACCCCCACCGCGGGAGAACAAAGAGGAAGAACTTTGAACTTTATTGCCTCCCATCACAGTGAGGAATGTGGAATCCATTGTGGTGGATGTTTATGTTAACTTTTATGTGGTTGTGTGTCTTGTTGCTTTTCACTTGGTATGGCTGCATGGCAACTCAAATTTCACTGTACCTTAATTGGTACTTGTGACAATAAACTAACCTTGAAACCTTGAAACTTTAAATTCTACCATCAGGCCTTCTTTCCATGCTCTCCACTATTTCTAGCAATTGGGTAGTCTAAGGTCATAAGTGATAGGAGTAGAATTAGGCCATTCGGCCCATCAAGTCTACTCCGTCATTCAATCATGGCTGATCTATCTCTCCTTCCTAACCCCATTTTTTTGCCTTCTCCCCATACCCTCTATGAACTATGGGTGAGATTTTCAAGTAAACCTCTCCTTGCTTTCCTCTGTGTAAATTGGGTCACCATTGCAGATCAAGCGGCTCCATTGGCTTAGGCTATATGCATATTCTTGTCCCCAGGCTGGAAATGTCAAAAGACGAGGGTGCATAGAGAGAAAAGTTTAAAGGAGATGTGTGGGCCATGAATTTTTGGTTGAAACTGAGTTTGGTGGGTGCCTGGAATGTGCTGCCAGGGGCGATGGTGGATGCAGATAGAATAGTTGCATTTAAAAGGCTTTTAGATAGGCATACCTTATTTCCATTCTTCCTTTTCCCATTCTGCCATATCGGTAATTTATTCCAAGAATTCTTTAGGCTTCCTTTAAAAATATCCACACCAATCTTCCCTATTGTATTTCCTTAAATCCCCTGTTACAATTTACTGTTCCCTAATGCTCACATTGTACAACATAATTCTATATATCCATTGAAGTCTTATTATGTTTGTTCCCTCTCTAGTTTTCTGCAGGGGCCAAATATCCAGTCCATACAAAAGCCGTGGACATGGACATCTTGCAGGCTTTTTCCTGCAGTTTCACAGGGACGTACCCACCCTGTGATTATTCCACTGCGACTATTCCATTAACATTTGAACTTTTGTAGCACATCAATTCTCAATTTTCAATAAAAGGTACCTTGGTGTAATAAAGGTGCCTATATTAGTTTTTTTCTTGACCTCTTTATCCCCATTTCCCTCTGGCATTGCTCTTTATTGCCCCATTATGACTTGTTCCAATCACCCAATACTTTCTCTAGATTCTCGGTGAAAAAGATCACAAAGTATTCTAATTTTTCTCTGTAAAAGACATTCATCATTACGCCAAACAAGCAAGGATTCAAAGCACCATTTGCGACAATTGCCAAAAGAATAAGATTCTGTAATGGCTGTGAATTTAAGCTGTTTAAAATCCATCTTTGAAAATCTTTGCCTGTTTCACGAGATCTAAATTATTTTCTGTTAGCATATTAAGCCGTATCTACAGCAAGAATCACAGGAACAGCTAGATAGACAAATCATAGAGAGGTGTGTGAAGAATAGGACCTAGTGGTTGAGTCTTTCAATTTTTAAACATTTAAAAAATATTTTTAATATTAACTGAGTTTGACTTATTGTAAAAGTTCTAGAAGGGGTGGAATTTTTTTCGAGTTTGTTAAGGATTTTTTTTTAAACCAGAGTATAGATAGTCCTAGTAGAGAAGGGGTAGTAGTCGATGTAATCTGAAGTTGGGCAAGGTGTGGAACTGTCTACATGTGAGCCTTTGGAGGTAGAAAAAAGGAATCCATGTATCAAGATAGTTATGGAAACAAATACAGTAAATATAATTTCAAACAAAAGCAGGCCAAAATAACAAACTTAGATAATTAAATTTAACAAAGTAATTCAACAACATAAACATTCTAACTAAAGATTTAGCAAATGAAAAATATGGTTAAAAATATTACAGGTACACACCAATAGGTAGGAGAGGCTCAGCCAGCAGTACTTGCAACTTCGGCAATTTAGATTCAATCCTAACCGCCAATGATTTTTATGTGGAAATTGTACTTTATCCCTGTAATCCCATGGGTTTATTTCTGGTAGTCCAGTTTTCTTCACATCCTAAAGGTGTGTCAATTGGTGGGTTAATTTGTTTCCTTATAAATTGCCCCCAGTGTACGTGAGTGGTAGAACCTGAAGAAAGCTGATAGACATGTGGGGAGAATAAAATGAGATTAGTTTAGGATTGGTATAAATGGATGATAATGTTCAGCATGGAAATGGTCTGTTGCGATGTGTTGTGACTCTATGATTCAATGACAATAACTTCATAAAATCCACTTAGATATTAGGCCAGCTAAGTTATGGAATTGAAGGAAGAACTTTCATGGGTCGAACAAGCCCTTTTGCACTAATTACATGTTTCCTTACCAATTGTTACCGGAACCAGATACGTCTGATATAAGCTGTTTACTGTCAAAAACATCTCTCAACGGACCCTGAAGTAATTCATTAACGACACCTTCTTCCATATCAATGAGAACTGCCTAGAAGGCAAAGAATATTGTCAGGGAATTCCAATTATATGCAGTGATTCAATCAGACTTAACTCAACAATCATAAGAATTAGGAGCAGGAATTGGCCACTCAGCCCCTCAAGCCTTCTCCTTTTCTCTTCAGATATCTACATCTGCCTTAAAAAATATTCCCAAATTCTGTTTCATAGCTCTTTTACAAAGTGCGCTAAAAAAAAGTGACCTCATCTGTCCACAATCGGCGTCCCTCGCTTTAAACCAGTCACCTGAAATTCCAGAGATTTCCTGACAAGAGGAAACAAGATGAAGATATCTGGACAACCATATACAAGAACAAGGGGTAGGAATCCTAGTGAGTGACTCCACTCCTAACCCCCCCAAAGGCTGTCTGCCAACCACAAGGTTCAAGCAATTGAGGTGGAATACTTTCCACTTGTCTGGATATGCACAGCTTCAGTAACACTCAAGAAGCTCAACACTATACAGGAGATAGCAGCCCACTGGATAGGTACCCCATCCGCAATCATTCAATCACTCACTCCTCCACTAATACACAGAAATCTAGAAGTAATCTGCACCATTTGCATTGCAGAACGTATCAAGACTCCTTGATCGCACCTTCCAAACCCATAACCTATACCAGTTAGAAGGACAAGGGCACCAATAGCATGAGGACACCACCACCAGGAAGTTGCCCTCCAAACCACGCTACAACCTGACATGGAAGTATTTTGCCATTCTTTCACCATAACTGGGTCAAAATCCTGCAAGTTTCTCCTTAATGGTACTCTGGGTAACCAACGCCTCAAGGACTGCAGCAGTTCAAAAGCAGATCATCACCACCTTCACGGGGGCAACTAGGGATGGGGAATTAAATGCTGGCTCAGGCTGATCCCTTGATTGATTAAAAACTAGGACCCTGCGTAACTCAATAGTCTGAAAAGTTGAAATTACATGACACTGCACTTCGAGAAAGCAATAAGATAAAGATTAAGATGCAAAACTTTACCAATGCTACATAGGATCATTAGCAGAACATTTACCATCTTCTTTCTCATGAAGTATTCTGGCATAAATGTATTACAATTATCACATTACTGCTAATTTAAATCACCACTATAATTATACTTTAAAATTAATGTAATGTTACCCGAGCTTTGAGTGTTCGAATTAGTCCCTTGGAAAGATTTATACCATGTCCATCACTGTATCTGAAAAATAATTGGTCCATAAAATGGGATAATGATTTTTCATCAAAGGAGGAAGTAGCAAAGCTGCAGATATATGCCTTTCAGCTATCTGAAAATTCATTTCCTATTACATATAATTTAAAGTGTATTAAAAGTATTGTTCAGTTTGTTCCCACTCATTTAGTCAACAATATTTTCAGAATTTATGATTAAGAGCCCATTTGAAAAATCATATTGCTTACCTTGTGTCCACATTTCTAAAAAAATTGCTGAGAGCTTCATCATAGATGCCTTTCTAAATTTAAAACAGAAATAAAATATTTCATGTCTCTCACTGTAAAATCCAACTCATCCACTATAAAATCCAATGAACACTTTCTTCTATGTAAATGGCAAATCAGCACTAATTGATAAACTGGAATTTGCACTAAAGCGGCAGCAAAGTCAGGAAGAATCTGAACACCTATTTTGCAAAGGGAGCTGGAAAAAAACCCAATCATACATTAACAAAATGCAAACGTGGCTGCTGTATAATTCTAATGGTATTCACTGAAGAGCTGTTCATTTTATACACTTCTGACCGCAGATCACTTCATGCCAATTTCAAACATTGAAATATGCACATTACAATCCTGAAAGTATAGGAAATAACTGCAGATGCTGGTTTAAATCGAAGGTAGACACAAAACGAAGAAGGGTCTCGACCCAAAACATCACCCATTGAGTCTTAAGAAGGGTCTCAACCCGAAACATCACCCATTCCTTCTCTCCCGAGATGCTGCCTGTCCTGCTAATTTACTCCAGCATTTCGTGTCTACCTACAATCCTGAAATTGTTCTGTATTTGCCATTTTTAAATATAACTACATATAATTAAACATTTGCACAGCAAAATGGTCTCCTATTTGAGGAAGGACATTATTGCTATTGTGGGAGTGTAGCGTAGGTTCACCAGGTTAATTCTTGGGTTGGCGGGACTGACATATGATGAAAGAATGGGTCGACTGGGCTTGTATTCACTGGAATTTAGAAGGATGAGAGGGTATCTTACAGAAACATATAATTCTTAAAGGATTGGACGGGCTAGATGCAGGAAGAATGTTACTGATGTTGGGGGAGTACAGAATCAGGGGTCACAGTTTAAGAATAAGGGGTAGGCCATTTAGGACTGAAATGAGGAAAAACGTCTTCACCTAGAGAGTTGTGAATCTGTGGAATTCTCTGCCACAGAAGGCAGTGGAGGCCAATTCACTGGATGTTTTCAAGAGAGAGTTAGATTTAGCTCTTGGGGCTAAAGCAATCAAGGGATATGGGGAAAAAGCAGGAACGGGTACGGATTTTAGATGATTAGCCATGATTATATTGAATGGCTCGAAGGGCCGAATGGCCTATTCCTGCACCTATTTTTCTATGTGTCTGTTTCTAAAATCACATCTCAAGTTACTCATTGCAGCAAAATAGATTAATATTTAAATACAATTTGGAAAAAGAATGTTAATTGCATACTGTAGCGGCACCAAACGTGGTGAATAAGGCCAGACGTCAGGCAGGTTCAAACAGTAGTTTTATTCAGGTGTTACATGTTAAGTTGGTCCGCTAACGTAATTGTCATTGCTGCTGTAGCTGAGCGAGGTTGTTCTCTCGGCCTCAGCTGCCTGTTGACTCCCCCGGTCTCAAGGTGAGATAAGCTTAAGTAGCAGGACACTCCCTCAGGCCGTGACGTCACGTGCCAGCCCTCGTAGCTACTGACGAGGGTTCGACCATAAGTGGGCTGTGTATTAGCTGACGCCACAATACAATAAATGCAGCTGGACATGTAACACCATGAAGAAGAGTCTCGACCCAAAACATCACCCATTCCTTCTCTCCAGATATGCCGCCTGTCCCACTGAGTTACTCCAGCATTGTGTCTATCTGTGGTTTCTTCCTACACACCATGTCTTTTTCTTCCCTCAATATGAGCTCAGTTATATTGAAACATCAACAACTTAATTAGCACAATGCCAAAACAATCAATAGCAATCAAGTAATGCAATATATAGAAACATTTATGTCACTGTAAATTATGAACGTTATCAATACTTTTGATTTTATGACATTTCACATTCTCTATGACCGACTCTATGACATACCTACACTCCTGCTTCTTACCAAATCCAGGATTGCTCTTGTCTTTCCTTTTTTCCCCATTTCCTTGACTTTGGTATTAACATGGGGAAACCAATAAGTGCACATGCTTGATTTGTTTTAAAATTAGATAAATTCTTTAAAATCTGTCTACACTTTTTTTTTAATAATCACTCTTCTGAATTCTATTGTGGAGATATTCCCTAGATTGAATGTATATAAAGGGGATGTCCCACTTGGGCGACCTAATCTGCTAATCCAGAAGAGTGTCTTCAACCTTCAAGCTCGAGGGTACTTGCCTGGAAAGCCTCGAGCTGGGTCGACCGTCCACGTTGAAACCGCGAGCTGGATCGACCGTCCACGTTGAAACCGCGAGCTGGATCGACCGACCGCGCACACACACATCGCAAAGGCGGGGGCCAGGAAAGCGGGGGAGCACCGCGGAGTGGGCGATGCCTTACCTGGATCGTCGTTTGAAGCTCTGGAGTGTTGGGCCTGCTGCTTCAACATCAGAGCTGTGGTTTGCGGAACTCCCAGCCTCAGGCCGCGCTGATTTTAATATCGCGGAGCACTGGGAACCTTTTGCCGAGGACCGCCAGTGTGATTCTCCACCCAGCTAAGCCTGTGGACTTCGGGAGCCGCGGTCTCCGGTAGGAAGTGGCCGATTCGCAAGTCCAAGCCGCTGAGAATGTTCTCCCGTTCCGACGTCGGATGGTGACCCCCAAAATTTGTTGTACCAATGGCCATGAGGGGGGGTTCAAGAGGAGGGGGTCAGTTGGAGATGGGAAAAGGGATCATCAATGGGGGCTGGGTCTCCTTCCCATGGAAGAATGGTGTGAGGCGGAGGCGGTGGAAGAAGAGATCCAAATCGCGGTGGGCGCGGAACTCATTGAGGTGTGGACGGAGGGGGACAAAGGTGAGGCCTCTGCTGAGGACAGACCGTTTGGTATCTGAGAGGGGGAGGTCAGGGGGGATGGTGAACACATGGCAGGGATGGGGGGTTGGGGCCGGAGGAAGGCAGGTGAGTGGACTGAGACCAAGGCGATGTCTGGTGGAGGGGTGGTGGGTGGTCAGGGGGTAGGGGGGGTATGAGGACTGTAGTGTGGGTGGGGAAGAGCTGGGGTCACATGGTTTGAGGGGAATGGGGAGGACTCAGTGGAACAGCCAGAGATTACCAGGGTTGTGGGACTAGCACTAGGCTCCAGCGCAGTCAAACCCAGGGGATTGGGAGTCTGCAGCGTGGAAATTTCAGGCCCAGTGCTGAGTCTAGGCTGCAGGTAAGGTGACGGCTGCAGGCTGCTGGAGGGCGGTGGAGTGGCCAGGGTCAGCGGGCAAAGAGTAGTAGGTCCCGGTGTGTGGATGGTCGGTGGGGCGGCCAGGTTCGACGGGTCCGGTGAGGCAGCGAGGTGAGTAGGCCCCCCTAGATCTCGAGGCCCTAAGCTTAAGCTTGTCTAACTTATACGTAAATCCGGCCCGGGAAGGGGGAGGGGGAGGGCGAGGGAGACACTTTAAAGAAGTTTAATAAAGTTAGCGGGCATTTTACCTACCGGTAGGTCTTCCCTGGTCCTGAAAACTCCAATGAGCCAATCAAAATGCCCGGTCAGCGAAAGAGATTGCCTACGGTTGCCCTCGACACCATGTAAGTAAATAGTGACCTCACTCCATTGCACCAGGAGTTAAAAAGACCCATGCCAACCAAATTTTACTCGCGGGAAATGTTTCAACATGCGGAAAATTTTTCCGCGACCTAGCTGAGGCCACGAGTATTCTAGTATTTCCCTCGAGCATGAAGGAGAGATCCAGCGACCTCATAGGACCTCCTAGGACCACATCTCGACCATGCTGCAAGTTTGAAGGTCGAAGACACTCTTCTAAACTCGCAGATTCAATCGCCCAAGTGGGACAGCCCCTTTTTAAAAAGACAAACTGCTAGAGGAATTCAGTGGGTCAGGCAGCATCTGTGGAGGAAAAAGTCCGTTGACATTTCAGGTCAAGGCACTTCATCTGGATTGAAAGAGTATAGAAGGGAGATAACTAGTATAAAGAGGTGAAGTGGGTGGGGCAAGAGCTAGCCGGCACCTGCAGTTTCTTGTCTCTCCATTAAATAAATGTGATTATTTTCAAACTTAAATTATTCCCCGGCTGTGTATTCTGTTTTCTCTTTTTATCCACAACATAATTGCGGTCATTAAAGTAAATGTTTATTTAAAAAATAAGACATGGTGCAATATAATTAGCTGTATATATTTTATGCAGGTTAATATTCACATTTAAATACAATTTTAATTAAGAATTTATCTGATATCTAAATAGACTGACGTGCAAGCCACTTTTTCCACTTAGTTGTGTCTCATTTATTTACCTTGTTGACATTTGCATGTTCCCGTAAGACCAAGTTCCAAAATCGACAGCCAATTTGGTTCCCACACTGACCTACTGAAAATAAGAATGAAAATATGTCTAGAATTTGTTAGCAAGTAAAACAGCTTGGAATGGACCAACAGATATATTATCCAAATGCGTGCCACTAGCAAATTCGACAATGCATCAGGCCCGAGATGCAAACCGTTTAAATCTTCATCTCTCTCCACAACCATACCTCTGCTACAGCCACAGTCACTCAAGGCGTTCCCCAAGGCTCCGTACTCGGCCCCCTCCTCTTCATCATCTACATCCTCCCCCTTGGTCAGATACTCCGCCACTTCAACCTGGACTTCCACTGTTACGCCGATGACACCCAGATCTACCTCGGCACCAAATCCCCCCACAACCCTCCCCTCTCCCATATCAACTCCTGTTTGTCAGCTATAAAAACCTGGATGCAACATAACTTCCTCAAACTCAACAGCAATAAGACAGAATTCCTCCTCATAGGCTCCAAAGCCACACTCAGCAAAATCAATAACCCCACTCTCACCATCGACGGCACCACTGTCTCCCCATCTCCCAAGGTCCGCAACCTTGGCGTGATCTTTGATTCCACCCTCTCCCTTGAGCCATGTCATTAAAACCTCCTTCTTTCATCTCCGCAACATCGCCAAACTCAGACCCTCTCTCACACCTCCCGCTGCTGAAAGACTCATCCATGCCTTCATCTCCTCCCGACTGGACTATTGCAACTCACTTCTCCTTGGTATCAGCTCCACCTACATCAACCGACTCCAACTGGTCCAGAACGCAGCTGCCCGACTCATCACCCACACCAAATCCTGGCATCACATCACTCCAGTCCTCAAACAACTTCACTGGCTTCCCATCTCCCCCCGGATCACCTACAAAATCCCTCAGATCCACATCAGCCGGTCTCCTCTCCATCCACAAGTCCAACCTCCGCAGTTTTGGGGACAGAGCCTTCTCCAGGGCAGCTCCCAGGCTCTGGAACTCCCTCCCCCAACTGATCCGCAATTCCGTGTCCCTCACCATCTTCCAGTCCCGCCTCACGACCCATCTCTTCACCTCTGCCTATCCTTAGCCCCACGTCCCCCTCCCTTTTCATCTGTGCATTACTTGCCTCATATTGTGTTTTGAATTGTATTCTGTCTTTACTTTGTGTACTAGTCATGTCTCTACTATTTATTTCATTCCCCTTACATGCTTTTCCTCTACCTGCTAATTTTTTGTAAGGTGTCCTTGAGACTCTTGAAAGGCGCCCATAAATAAAATTTATTATTATTATTATTATTAAATCATTCACATGTTTAAAGTGTAATGTTTTATTATTAATGACACACACACACATGGTTGATTGATTTATTTGTGCAAAACAGTGATGGAAGACCCTTGCCTTGTTTCTCTGTGTTTTTCTCTATATATATACATAACAGCATGAATTATGATCTGATTTCCATACATGAATATACTAAGGCATATTCATGTGCTGCACCTGTTGATCAGAGCCTGGCTCTACTGTGGAATGTAATTAGGAATGTAATTTAGCCTTATTTATACCTAATCCAATTTAAAGCATAAATGTTGCATTCAAGTATTAGTTAAAAGACTCGCTACAGTATGCACCTGATTGCACAATTTCAAGCTGAAAAATGCAGGTCTCTTCCGTGGGAGGGGGGCACCTCCCTCCCACATCCTCTCACCCTCGGTCACTACACTCCCTCGCAATTTCTCACTATCAACTCTCACCCAATGTTTGCAGCCCTGTTGTTACTGTGTGTGTTGATACTTATGAGCGGAGCACCAAGGCAAATTCCTTGTAAGTGTACATACTTGGCCAATAAACTTATTCATTCATTCATTCATTCATTCATTAAGGCTGCAGTGGGGTGTGTAACAGTGTGTTTCTGGTAAAGCCTAAACAAGGCCTTGGTGAATAACTGTTACGTGGTAACACTGGCAACAACAACTTCCATCACTTTGTTGTTTATTAGCAACAGTTTTGTGAACACAAAAGAGGGAGAGGGTAACCAGGTTCCCCAAACCGCTCGGTCATTCAAAACGATCACGGCTGACATCTGTGGCACTCAACTATTCTTTGGTGCCAGTTTCCTGTAATTTTCAATTCCTTGCACTTTCAAATATTGGTCTATTTTCCACCTTTAAGATATTTAATGATCTAGTCTCCACCGCTCTGAGGCAGAAAGTTCTAGCGAATCACTACCCTATGAGAGAAGTAGTCATCTCTCACATCTCAGTTTTAAATCACCAGTCCCTTATTTTGCAGCTGTGTCCTCTTCTCTCCCATTAGTGGGAATATCTATCTTGTCAAGCCCAGGATCTTATAGATTTGAATAAGGCTCCCTCATTTATCTACATTTCAAGGAATACAGACACAAAATATCTAACTTCTCTTGACATGACAACCTTCTCATCCCAGGAATTAGCCTAGTGAATCTGCTTTGGACCAAAGGCTCCTCTAGTATCTTTGCTTTGGACTGCTTCCAGTGTTAACGCATCCATTCTTAATGGGACCAAAACAAAACAGAATGTTCCAGGTGTGGCTTCACCAATGACCTGTATAAATCTAACAAATTCCTATTCTTAAACTTCAAACAGTTTGCAATAAAGGCCAGCAGGTCATTTGACCTTTTCACTACTTGTTACTTCTACCTGCCATAGAAAGTATGGCACACTTACATGAATCTTAAACAGTTAGCAGGCAATATCACAGCTTGGTTTTGGAACAGCTTTACCCAAGACCACAAGAAATTGCAGATAGTTGTAGATGTAGCCCAGTCCATCACATAGACCAGACTTCCCACCATTGACTCCATCTATTCTTTACACGGCCTCCAAAATGCAACTGGCCCACCCAGTCATTCCTTCTTCTCCCTGCTCCCGCCCAGCAGAATGTATAGAAGCATGATAGTGTGCACCACCAGACTCAGGAACAATTTTGTCCCCTTTGTCATCAGGCTTCTGAAAAGTCCTTCCCTGAGGATACTGCCCGATTCACCTCTACTCTATAGTGGACAGTGGACTTTGTCTATGGAATTGATGCTCCACAATGCTGAGAATTATATTCTCTGCATTGCCTCCTTTGCTCTATCTATTGTACTTGAGTTTGACTTGATTGTATTTATGTACGTTATATCTGATTCGTCTGTACAGCTTTTCACAGTACCTCAGTAGACAACAATAATAAATCTAAACCCTTTCAACATAGAACAATACAGTACAGGAGTAGACCCTTCAGCCCACAACATGTGTGCCCACCATGATGACAATTTATGAGCGTCTATCCCTGGATTATAAACACCAGATTTCCTAACAGCCCCTATATATAGAAACATAGAAATTAGGTGCAGGAGTAGGCCATTCGGCCCTTCGAGCCTGCACCGCCATTCAATATGATCATGGCTGACAACTTTATTAAATTCAAAAGTCCAACATATTCAAGTCATTCCTACGAAAGAACTAGCTTCCACTCTCTCCACATTTGGCAACTGTTATTTCTTGTCAGTCTTGTGCTGTTGAAGCTATTCATTACAAATATATGGAAGTAAGATCACCATAAAGAGTGATCGTTATACCTTCTAATTTATAGACAAAAATCAATTTATGGATATCTGCAAAAATTGAAACCTGGGGAAAAAATATAAAAATATATAATCTCATCTGTCTGTACACGAGCTTCATTGATTTGAAGCATCACTTCAATTAGATACTATTCTGTCTTTTGATTCCTCTACCCCACCCCATTTGCCTGGTTTCCACTAAACCATTCTATCAATCTATCTAAATTTAGTTTGTCAAGTGTACGACGTAGCGTGAAATGCTTTTTTGTTGCCTGCTATCCACTCAGCAAAAAGACTATACATGATTACAACTAAATGTCCACAGTGTACATATACAGGATAATGGAATAACATTTAGCGCAAGATAAAGTCCAGTAAACTCCAATAAAAGATCGTCCAAGGTTCTCCTGTGAAATAGATGGTAGGTCAGATTCACTCTCTAGTTGATGATAGGGTGGTTCAGTTGTCTGATAATAGCTGGGAAGAAATCCCTGTCTTATCCCATTGCACATGTCTGACCAAATTTCTACAAAGCCGGGTGCATGCCAGTGTTGCAAGTGCACTGGAACATCAGCAATATAATTTGCCCTGCTTTAAACCTGCCTTCCTCCTACTATCAGGGCATTCACAGACTTTCGTGCCTTTGGCTGGTGCCCACTCTCACTGCAGCAGCCCAGAGCAGACCAGATGAAATGTGTAGGAAGGAACTGCGGAAGCTGGTTTACACTAAAGGTAGACACAAAATGCTGGGGTAACTCAGCGGGACAGGCAGCATCTCTGGAGATAAGGAATGGGTGACGTTTCATGTTAGAGTGATACAGCCCTTATGTAAACAGGCCCATCGGCCCAACTTTCCCACAGGCCAACATGTCCCAGCTGCCTCAACTACCTCCTCTGGCAGCTTGTTCCATACCCCCACCACCCTTTGTGTAAAAAAAAACTACCCCTCAGATTCCTATGACATCTTTTCCCCTTCTGCTAAACCTATGTCCTCGATTCACCTACTCTGGGCAAGAGACTCTGTGCATCTATCAAATGTATTCCTCTCGTGATGTTATACACCTCTATAAGATCACACCTCATCCTCCTATGGGGGAGGAATTGAGACCCAACCTAGGCAACCTCTCCCTGTAGCTCAGACCTCTAATCCTGGCAGCATCCTCGTAAAAAAGGGTCGTGACCCTTCCATCAGTTTTCAGTTTCGATGTGCCTTCCCCTGTGACAATAAACTTAAAAACTGAAAACTTGAATGTGTACCGAGATACAGAGAACAGCTCTATACAGGGCAAGGCAGGGCTGAAAGGAGATGCACGTCTCCCCGCAGCCTGACATTCAGCCGGCGGCACTTACCTTGCACCACGACAGACTGGGTCATGCTGAGCTCCGCTCTCCTCCTCCTCCCCGCACACTCCGACCGGCCGGTCAACCGCCCCCCTCTCCTCTCACTCTCACTCACCCACTTTCACTCTCTCTCACTCTCACTCTCTCTCACCCTCCCTCTCACTCACTCTCTCTCACTCCCTCTCCCTCTCCCTCCCTCCCTTCTCCCGCCGCCCGATCCTCAGCTTCGCGCGCTGTTTCCAGGGGGAGACGTAACTGACGTCTGACATCACGTTGCCACGGCAACGGGCAGCCGCGACCTGGACGGAAATGAGGAATCCCAGCACGTGACCCAGGCCCCTCCCTCCAACCTCTAACCCCTCCCCCTTCCTCTAACCCCTCCCCCTCCCTCTAACCCCTCCCCCTCCCTCTAACCCCTCCCCCTCCCTCCAACCTCTAACCCCTCCCCCTTCCCCCACCTTCCCCTCCCTCTCCATCTAACCCCTCCCCCTCCCCCTTCCTCTAACCCCTCCCCCTTCCTCTAACCCCTCCCCCTCCCCCCACCCCCCAGTAATCTAGCCCTGGCCTCTCAATATTCTCACTCAGGTTGAGGCCAGAGGCGAGGCCTTGTTGGGTTATTTATGCCACGGTGGCAGTAATGCCTGAGCCTCCAGATGGCAGCGTAAAGTTTCTGACCGGACACTTTGCAACTGCTGTCACTGTCAGCCCACAGATGTAAACACAGTGCCTGCAGAATGGCGGACAAGTAGGTGCTTTGCTGATAATATTTATAGATTTAAGAGCTGGTAGCATTTTACTGAGGTTGTACTTATTTCTGCTGATTCTGTTGCAGTTGGTGGGGAGCCTGGATTCAGCAGAACATCGCGAAGGCGAAAGCCAAGGTAAAAAAAATCAGATTAACATCTGAACATCGCCGACTGATGCGACGCGCTGTCAGATTGCTTCGCGGTTTTGATCAAATTAATTTTGTAGTTGTCTTGTTAACGAATTTTAGCAAAAGATGATTTATATTTTATGCCGACAGTGGTCGTTTTGTGAAGCCCCTTGCATTGCACCAGTAATTGGAGAGATTTATGTCATGTCCTACCCGTTAGTGCTTTGAATGATTAAAAACTATAAATGCTTTTTGAGTCTTAAATAGATTGTCTTTTTTTAAACTGCCTCATCGTCATCCATCCAACTCAAAAGTAAAGGAGCCAATTGAGGGATGACCATCAAGACAATATGGAGTTTAGATAATAGTTTTTCGGACCCCAACGCCCTATCCCAGGCATTGTCTACTCCTGATTACCCACAACTAGATTTTGGGAAACTATTGCCTTCCATCACCCTCACAAACTAATCACTAATTTACCGAGCTACCGATTACGTCTGTTCCACTGGCAACTGTTTGAGGCTGAATCAGATGGTTTGTAAGCTCGGTATCATACTTGATTCACATTGAGCTTTGACCATGTTACCTAAAAATCACTTATTTCCTGAATTTATTCGTCATTCCCGGCATGGGTAGAGAAGACAGTCAGAACGTTTTTCCCTGGATGAAAAAAATCAAATACTGAAGGGCACAGCTTCAAGGTGAGAGGGGCAAAATTTCAAAGGAGATGTGCCGGGACAAGTTTTTTTTAATACAAAGGGCGATGATTGCTTGGAATGCACTGCCAAGGATGGTGGTTGAGGCAGATACAATAGTGGTATTTAAGAGAATTTTGGATAAGCGTATGGATATAGAGTCATAGTTATACAGCGTGAAAACATGCCCTTTGGCCCAATTTGCCCATATCGACCAACATGTTCCATCTCCACTAGTCCCATCTGCCTGTGTTTGGGTCATATCCCTTTAAACCCGTCCTATCCATGTACCTGTCTAAATGTTTTTTAAACATTGCGATAGTACCTGCCTTAACTACCTCCTCTGACAGCTCGTTCCATATACCCACTGCCCTATGTATGAAAAAGTTGACCCTCAAGTTCCTATTCAATCTATTAGGCTCACTGGTCTATTGTTCCCAGACATTTTCTTGCAAACCTTCTAAATAAAAACATAACATAAACATCCCCCAGTCACCTGGCACCTCATTGGTGTATACCAATGATTCATATATTTCTGCCCTCAATTTTCCTTTAGCTTCCCACAGCGTTGAGTATAGGAGCAGGGAGGTTCTACTGCAGTTGTACAGGGTCTTGGTGAGACCACACCTGGAGTATTGCATACAGTTTTGGTCTCCTAATCTGAGGAAAGACATTCTTGCCATAGAGGGAGTACAGAGAAGGTTCACCAGACTGATTCCTGGGATGTCAGGACTTTCATATGAAGAAAGACTGGATAGAATTGGCTTGTACTCGCTAGAATTTAGAAGATTGAGGGGGGATCTTATAGAAACTTACAAAATTCTTAAGTGGTTGGACAGGCTAGATGCAGGAAGATTGTTTCCGATGTTGGGGAAGTCCAGGACAAGGGGTCACAGTTTAAGGATAAACAGGAAATCCTTTAGGACCGAGATGAGGAATAAAAAATTCACACAGAGAGTGGTGAATCTCTGGAACTCTCTGCCACAGAAGGTAGTTGAGGCCAGTTCATTGGCTATATTTAAGAGGGAGTTAGATGTGGCCCTTGTGGCTAAAGGGATCAGGGGGTATGGAGAGAAGGCATGTACAAGATACTGAGTTGGATGATTAGCCATGATCATATTTAATGGCGGTGCAGGCTCGAAGGGCCGAATGGCCTACTCCTGCACCTATTTTCTATGTTTCTATGTCCTTGGATATATGTGATCTGGCCCAGGAGATTTATCTTCCTTCAGATGTCCTGTACTTCCTCAACTGCAACACTGACTGTCCACAAGACATCTTCATTAACAGTCCCAAGTTAATTTAGATTTCAAACAAAAGTCATAGCTTTGATGCCGTGAGAGCATGAAATCATTGGATAAAATCGTACTTAATGACATTGCCATTCTATAGGTGTGTTATATGTGCAATGTGGATAAAGTAGCTGTTCACATTGAAGCATTTATTTCAAGTTCACATGTTTAATTTATTTTTAATTAACAGTCTGCAAGTGCCATGGAGCTTTTGAAGTGTGATTTGGCTGAATTCACACAGGTTATCCAAAATGATACCGTGTCTACTATTGCTGCCACAGCTTTAGCATTCAAAGAAAAACTGAATGTGAGTCTGTAACCGTATGACAACTTCCTGAGTGCATATTTGTTACTAAATGGACTGCATTGTTTTTAAGAAAATATGCAAATTCAGAGAGTACATGTGGAAACCTTCAGTTTACTTAAAAGGGTCATGTTTCTGTTCATTTTCCATGCATTGCAAGCAAATAGATATACCAATATTAATATTATACAAGTGAATATATATATATACATATAATATGATTCTGTGTATATATTTTGGTGTATGTACACTGATATTTATATGCCTACGTGTAAAATATATATATGCCCATGTCCATAATTAATGGATGAATGTATATATATATTTATATTATGAATGTGTGCATTAATTATATATTATAATACATGTACAAACACATTATATTTCTATTTATAGTCTTTAGATGGTTAGATTTTACTGAGATTTTCACAGTTCAATTAGATACATTACAATTAGCCTACATTTCCTGAAACCCAAGTTAAAATGTCATTAGATTTGTCAATATTTTGCGCTCTGTAACAAAGTAAGAGTAAGTTTATGAACGTTAATATTAAACTGCACAGTGATGCCTAACTCAAATTCAACAGGTCTCTGATAGCTTTATATTGTTCAGTTCAATTATATTTTATGCCATGCCATTTTAAGCTTAAGATTAATTGCACAAAAGGACACAATGTACTGGAGTAACTCAGCAGGTCAGGCAGCATCTCTGGAGCCATTTAATTAATTGCAGTCACTTTTGTTCTCCCTGTGCTCAAGTAGGACCAGAGACATCTGCTACCACACTAACCACAAACTGCAGAACAACATATAACTTGTTCTGGTGGTTCTCCTACTTCCTAGGTTGAGGAGTCCACAGAAGGATGTCATAATATCAGCAAAGGGCTTTCAAGCTTTCTCGGAGCCATCTCAGAGGCATTTACTCCTGCAGTAGAAGAATCGGATGTGCCTCATGTGAAAACAGTAAAACACATTCAGATGCGAATTAGTGAACCATATGATGGAGTTAAGGTATGTAAGTCGTGGCATTTATAGAAGAGCGAGAATTAAATCAAAGGTAACATTTCATAATTTATGTTTGTAATTACTAGATTCGATTATGCAATCTTCAGGCTAATCCAGCAACATATTGTGCTAAACCAGATGGTAAGATACAACTAAATGCTGCATTCTGTAGTAGTACTGTAAATAAAATAACCTTTCAAAGTTTTTAGCAGACATTCAACTTTTTATATGCTGTTCATTACAACCACGCAAGTGGTTTTATGTGTGGAGAAACACTGTAATTGATCTCATTTGGCAAACTACTGCATCATTTCTGTAACATCTATTTTTTTACATTCCAATCTTTAAACTTTAATGATACAGCATGCAAACAGGCCCTTTGACTCACTGAGTCCACGCAGACCAATGATCACCTAAATGCTATCCTACACACTAGGGACAATTTTACTGAAGCAAAATAACCTACAAACCTGTACATCTTTGGGGTATGGGAGGAAACCGGAGAACCCAGAGAAAATCCACATAGTTCCAGGGGGAATGTACAAACTCGGTACAGCCGGTACCCATAATCAGGATCAATCCTGAGTGTCTTGTACTGTAAGGGAGCAACTCTACTGCTGTGCCACTGTGCCATCCCATTCTATTCCTGATTTGTTTCAATTTGTTTTTATTTTTTGGTTTTGAAATCGAATGTGCAGCATAGGCAAAATAAACTTAGGTAGTGTGGCAATCTACTATTTCTGTAGTTGTGAAGCAGCTGCTGCTATTTTAACTTCAACGTAATGTGGAAAGAATTGCAGTTTGATACTAACAGGGTGGCTCTTATAGAGAGTTGATGCAGGTGTAATGGATTGAATAGCCTCCATCCATTCATTAGAAACTCCATGACTACAAGATAGTAGGTATTTCTTCAGACAATTATATGACTTGCACTCATTTTGTACAGCTTGAATTTTTTTGCTTCAGTTCCCTAAATGAACTTCATGCTTTGGCCTTTGAAAATAGCAATCAAGTAAATCACAGCCTGGAATTAGACACTGGCAAAACATAATTGAGTAGCCCATGTTAAACATGGGAAGGAAGGGGATTGAAGGAGAAGAAAGGGGATAAACTGCGAAGAAAGGGGATTGAAATATATGAAGTATGCCAGGAATTGAATTGAATATTAAATATGTACTATTTTCAGTGTTCTTTGAGTTGTCTAATTGTTTCTTCAATGCAAATCTTTTCTACCTGCAGAACAATACAATTTCTGGCTGTCAGGCTTCAGCTTGGAAGATGAGAAGTGGACAATATCAAATCTCCTGGTCAATAGTCCAGAAATAAGGGATCTGTATGCAAAATTGGTATACTTTGTTCCAAGTAGTAATTATGGTGATTTAAAGTACCTGATCTGAGATGCACACAATTATATGTATACAAAGTCTTGTTTCATTTTTAGATCCTCATCCCAAATGGCTTTGTGTTAGTGTGAGAATAAAACTGGACTGAATTGTAACCATGTTCTTCAATGAGCTTTAGAAATAATTAATTTGTCTTGTAAGATCTGTTTTAACTCCAACATATTGTTTATGCAAACATAAAAAAAAACTTAGCTTCTTTTGGGAAGCAACAATTCTAGATTCTTCCAAAGATTACACCACTAATCACATTTTTTTTGAAAGATTTGTGTTGAGTTAATGTAATCTTTCAATTTTATGTTAGTTATATGTAGCATTGTTTTTTCAATAGATACAACATTTCCGATTTTAGTTTAAATTAGAGATATAGTATGGAAACAAGCCTTACAGCCCACTGAATCTATGCCGACCTCTGATCTATGCCGACCTGTTCACACTAGCTATGTTATCCCACTTTCTCATCCACTCCCGTCACTTTAGGAGTATTTTAAACAGAGGACAATTAACTAACACTTAGGGATATGGGAGGAAACTGGAGCACCTGGAGAAAACTCACAGGGTCACATGGAGAATGTACAAACTCCACACAGATACCACATAAGGCCGGGATCAAATCCAGGTCTATGGTGGTGTGAGGCAGTTGATCCACCAGCTGCATCACAGTTCAAAAAAAAAAAAAAAAATGCTGTGTTTTAGTTCACATTGTGCGCTCCGGCTAACCTACAATGTTTTTATATGTTTGGCAGGTTCCAAATGAAGTTGCTCATAATGACTTCTGGTATCGGTATTTCTACAAAGTTCATGAACTTCATCAGGTCAGCACTGCAATGTGTTGAGATTTCTGGGTAAAGCTGCAACGATTCACATTCTGAAGATTATAATCAATTTCTGCATCATTTGTTTTGATATTGTGCTAACATTGGGTGGGGGTTGATGGGCAAAAATACATTCATTTCCTGTCACGTCTAACTTTGGATGCCGGTCAAGGGAGTGGGTTGACATTAGCTCTGATGATCAGAGTTGTTGTTGTTGTACAATTGATAATTGTAAGACCATCAACATTGGTGATAATTATGTTTGATCATAATTGACTTTTTCAATGAAGGAGGGTAGGGAGCGAAAATAAAAAAACTTGACAGAAAAAAAAGAGAGGTGACAAGATGTAAATGTACAATCATTGAAATTTGACATTGGAGAGAAATCTCCTTTAGTTAGTGAAAACCAATGCAAATAGATCCACTCTGTGGGGGTTTCTGTACCCAGGAATATTCATAATGAATAGGTTAGTGTTTTATTTTTCATTTCAGTGAACACAACTGACACATGGGCTTGGGCAGTTGTGTATTTATAATACCAAAATATTCTACAGCAAGTAATTCCATAATGTTAGTTCTGAATCTTAGTGCCCTATTTCTGATCCATCTCCTTGCAAGTACCCCCTCTGAAAGGGACTGAGAGATGACATTATAGATAGCGACATAGCATTGTACAAAACAGGCCCTTCAGCCCATGCCAACCAATGTGCCTATTTGAGCTGGTCCCATTTGCCAGCATTTGGCCCAGATCTCTCCAAACCTTTCTCATTCATGCACAAAGCATGATTTTCTTATGGGATGTCCAAATAAATTCAGCCCTCAACATGAATTTGTTGGATCATTCCACTCATAGTTATGGACAAAAGGAATGTTTACTATATCAGGTATGGATAGTAATTCCTGATGAGACCAAATATAGTTTATCCAGCCACGTAATAAAGGCAATCATGTCAGATCCTTCATTTTTGCCATTTCTATTCTTAACAATGCATTAGTTCTGTTATGGCAAAATCAAATAGAAATAAAGGTGGTTCTGCAAATTGTTATGCAAACTCCTTGTTCCAACCTATGTCTAGGAGGAAGAAAGGAGAACAGCTTTAAAAGAGAGAGCAGAGCAAACTGCACACTCCGAGGACCTCAAGTGGGAAGATGATGAAGGTACTGGAACTGCATTGTTATTCTCTTGGGCCATTTTGTAATGAATTAAAGTAATTCTCATGTCAAACAGAGAATTGAGAAATGAAACCTATCCCAGGTATTTTATCCAAAAGTAAATTAAATGGTAGTTTTGGTTTGTATCTTATCCAGTTCACAATTTGGTTTGATTCAGTAGCCTTATTTTAGTGTATACCAACAAACAGTATACTGATTGGATACATTTAGACGTTTTAATGCTTTCAGGATTTAATTGACACCCTTTCCCAATAACTAATGTGACTAAGTTAGATAAATCTGTTTAATTATGTGTTAAATGATTATTATTTCTACACATGTAATGCATCTTTTAGATAATATAAACAATGAAAAAGTTGTAGCACTATCCCAACAACTGTTCACTAACATCACTATAAACCAAGGGAAAAAAATGAGGAATATGAAACATTAATTTGTTGACTTTTTTTTCTCCCCAGATGAATGGGATGGCTCAAGTATAATTTTGGATGCTGAATGTAGACCAAATGATGTAAATCTAGTAACCAAAGAGATGCACAGTTCAAACCCCAATGGAACATTTGTTAATCCAGAACATAGTCTTGAAGAAGCAAGCTTAAGATCTACCATGACAAGTATTTCAGAAAGTACATTACATGAAACGCAGCTTCTTGTAAAGATTCCTGTTGAAGACAGTAGAAACGTTAAATGTAAAACCTTTGTGGGGGAAGTCAGCCAAATGTCAGAAGCATTATTGGAAATTGAAAGAGAGCATAGCAATAAAGGTTCTTCAAAAGAAGGAGTGCATAATAAACTATTTGATGCCAAATGTGCTGGTGAGGACACTTCAGGCTCTGATGAGTGTCTTCTCTCCACCTCTAGCCGAAGAAACAATGAGAGTATGCATTTGTTGTCTAACATTGAACAAAATTCACGACTACAATTTGATTCTAATGTCATAGAATCTTCTTTATTAAAAGGTAAGTTTTTTTTTAACACATCTCAAAATGCATCTTAAACATATTTATTTTCCTCCAATTTCTTCCGGCAGTGTTTACCTTTCTCTGCCTCCTGAAGGTATTCTTTCTTGCTTGACTGCAATTTCTTAAATACTTGGCATTCTATCATATCTAGTACAGGTCTCAACTCAAGTTCACATTTGTAGCTTGGTGGTGAGAAGCAGCAGGCTCTTGGTGAGTGATTTGAACATACTTTAAACTACAATTTACACCAGATCGATCGGAAACCAGTAGTTAATAGATAGCAATAGGATAGGTAATGTAACTAACTTTCCTCTCTGCAAGTGAAATTCTAAAACCTATTCTGGGAAAAATACTGGCAAATTGAATGAGATATCGTACTGTCCAGTTTAGGAAATACTTTATGGATTGGTCTATGTACTTCTCTGATTTGGCTAATTGAATAATCAGAATGATTATAACACTCTGGTTCGGCATGCATTTGAAGTCCAGTTCTGGTCATCCCATTACATGAAAGTTGTGGAGTCATTAGTGAGGGTGCAGAAGAGGTTTACCAGAATGCTGCCTGGATTGGTGGGTATTGGCTACAGGGAGAAGTTGGATAAAGTTAGATTGTGTTCATTGGAACATTGGAGGTTGAGGGGAGACCTGATAGAAGTAAATACAATTATAAGGCATAGATAGTGTAGACCTTTTTCCTGGGGAGGAAATATCAAAGACTAAAGGGCATAACTTTAAGGTGAGGGGCAAAATTTAAATGAGATGTGCGGGGCAGGTTTTCTACACAGGGTGGAGAGTGCAATGATGCTGTAAAACAACTTTTGCAAGAGTCTGTGACAAGGATTAGATTGGCTGAGCTCGCCCACAGTGTTTACATCCACTTTCCATTTTTTTAAAACACTCAGTTATTTCATCCACCTTTGTAGTCACAGTCCTATTCTTAATATTGGTTTTGTTTACAACATAACTGTCCTGAACTTTTTCTTGCATCTGGCTTGCATTCTGCATTCGTTTTAAATTCAATTCCATGCTCATCTTTAAGGGTACATTTTCACTCGCGATTTTGTTGTACTGATCTCAGATCCAGTATTGGTTAAAGTAATCTATTTTAGTTTGTTTCTGATGTCTGATCAATCTAAAACTCCGGACTCCAAGATTTATGCTATGACTGTCACAAAGTGATGTGTTGTGTTGATTTTAGTCCCTAATATGTTAAATTTATTTTCATTCTAATATGTTCCTTTAAAAGTTCAGCCCCATTACATTTTATGCCTGTTGCCATTTTAATTTTAAAATTTAAGTCCAAGTTCTGCTTTGGTTTGAAATTATCAATCTCATTTTAAAACGACTTGTTCTCTGATTTCTCTCTGTCAATGTCATGGGATGTTTCCTGATTATGGTGGTGCCTAGTGAGTACCTTTTGGCACTTACTTTTTTTGCTAGAATTTTGTTTCATTTTTGGATAATCCTTGCATTTTGGATAATCCTTGCCTTTCATCCCTTATGGAACTACTATGCCTCTAGCCATCCTCCTACTCCGTCACCTTCCAGCTCGAGTTTCCCCTGCTGCTAGATGGCACTGGTGTTGCAGCACAATGACACTTTTCATAGCTGTGTATTAACATCATGTAGAATTGGTAAGGGATGGTTGAAATTCTGCTTCTAACAAATTACAGTGTAGATCAGCCTGTGGCCATGATAATACACACATATGGATTTTAATAATCTATTTCAGTTTTGAAATATGCTGAAGGCTAGAAATTTGCTTTTGTGCATTTAACATATTTACTAGTCCAAAAAAACTTACTATTAGTGATTTATTTGGTTGTAGCTGTTTTATGGCTATTTTTATGTGTGCATGATAAAATAGTTGTAGAGATTATGGAATATGGGGAGTGTAAATAGTCTCTGAATATATTTAACCACCTGAAATTCTATTTTTGGCTGTTTTTTACAAAAATAATAATGTATACTTTATACCTGGTAAATTAACTGAATTGTGCAAGATATAGATATCAGTGGAACTGACTGCAGATTCAGGCATTAGTTTTAAAAACGAATGAATAATTTTATTAAAAAATCTAAATGTACTTTGGTTAGGTCGTGTTTGGAGTATTGCGTGCAGTATATGCTGCCTGGATTAGAGGTGTTCAGCTAAAGGGTAGATTGACTTGGCTTGTTTTCTCTGGAATGACCAAGGTTGAGGGTAGACTTGATAGAAGTATATAGAACTATGAAAGGTTGAGTAGATAGACAGTCAGAGACATTTTTCCAGAGTGGAAATGTCCAATACTACAGGGCATTGCTATAAGGTGAGAAGGGGGAAAGTTTAATGGAGATATGAAGGGCATTTATTTACACAGAGTGTGGGGGCCTGGAACGCATTGCCATGGCTGGTAGTGAAGGCAGCTACAATAGTGGCGTTTAAGAGGTTTTTGGATAGGCAAATGGAAGTGCAAGAATAGAGGGATATGGATCATGTACACACAGATGGGATCAGTTTATCAAGGCTTCATGTTCGGCACAAACATTGTGGGTCAAAGGGCCTGTTCCTGTGGTATACCATTCTATATTCTATCTAAAATACACGATTTGAATGATGCACCAAGAACTAACCTGGAGTGCAATGATAAATTTGGAATCATAAGTACCTCTAGTTTCATTTTTCACAACAAATGAATATCAAAATTAGAAATACCATATTTTATTCTGCCTTCAATTAATTGAATATCCAAACCCGGGCCAATGATAAAAACAAAAAAAATGTTTTAAATCTGAAGCTTGTCAAGCTAAATCATGATATGTCAGGGTATCTCAGAGCGTAGTTAATTCAACAGATTATTACAAATATGTATTTAGGTGGTGTTTATAAGCGAGTTTGGTATTAAGACTGGGCATGCCCAGATCATAGGTCACTCTGCATAAACATTGCGGAAGGCTGTGCAGCTGTGTACGTATAGACCTTCATTTCATCTGTATTTTCCAGCTTTGATTCTTCTAGGTAAGAAAATACTGCTTTCAAACTATGAATTAGTTGTATTTATTGTTCCTTTGTAAAAAGCTACTATGATTTTGTTGTTTTTATTACTTTATGCTTCAGTTAGTGAGCGAGATTATCGGTTGGTTGGGGGCGCTGCGAGTCGGCTGCCCTGCCAGCGGTGTGTTCGTTATGTCGATTTTTTTTGTTTTGTTTGGTGTATCCAAATGCTAGTTTAGGTGTCTCTCGGTATGTCTTGTATAAGTGGTGGTGTGGGGTGGTAAAGGGGGAAACCTCTTTCGGTCGCCTCCTCGATGGAGAGGCGACTTTTTCTATGTCGCCTCCCTCACCTCCTAACAGCATGGATTGCAGCGGGCTTTCCCGGAGTCAGGCCCGGTGCTTCAGCAGCGGGCGCAGTGTGGACTTTTCTATCGCGGAGCGGGCGAGCCCTTGCCGGGTGTCACCAGAAAGGAGTGCTCCGATCGCTGGCCTGGTGACCTTGACATCATGGGGCTGTGGTCTGCGGAGCTTCTAGCTGCGGTTGTGGAGTGGACTTACCATCCGTAGTCTGGGATCCCTTGCCGGGGATCGCCGGTGAAGAGCTCCGACCGCCAGCCTGCGGTCGATAACATCCTGAAGCCGCGGTCTCCGGTGGGAAAGTCACAGTGTGTTTAACCTTCCAGACCTCGGAGTTTGGATCATCCCGACGAGAGGGCCTGTACATCTGGCCGGAGGGTTTATGGCCCCGACCACGGATGAACAAAGGAGGAGGACTGACTGAACTTTGTTGCCTTTCACCACAGTGAAGAATGCTGTGGTGGATGTTTGTGTTAAATTCTATTGTGTGTTCTTTTCTTAGGTGTATCGCTGCTGGCAAATTCATTTCACTGCACCTTCGGGTGCATGTGACGAATAAATTTGGCTTTGACTTTGATATCGTGATGCTGCATGGGGTCGGGCTCTGTGGTCAGGGTCGGCCAGGGTCTCGGGCGCTGCGGGCGCTGTTGAGTTGCTGCTGGGCCAACCCCATCCCCTCCCAAATGTTGTCCCGTTCCTGTCCGGGGGTGGCCGGAGGTGTCCAGGGTGGTCCTGAGCTGGTTGGGCGCCAGCTCAGACTTGCAGCCGGCGCAGGGGGGAGGCGCTGGCTCCGGCTCGGTTCTGCTCCGGGCCGGGGACCGTCGGCTGCGCCTCTCTCCTTGTCCAGTAGCTATCAGTCGGCCACCTCGATACCGAGCGCCGGTCATCGGTGGGGATGCACACGGGGTGCTGCGATGGCTCGGCGGTTCAGGCAACCTCTGGAGAAGAGTCTCAACCTGAAACGTTATTCATTCCTTTTCTCTGGGGATGCTGCCTGTTGGCCGCTGAATGAGGTGGGGGGGTGTGGTTGGCGGTCCCCGGCCCTTCGGGGAGCGTGTTCCTCGGGAGTTGGAATGGGGTCGGGCTGGAGTTGATGCTTCTTCTCCGCGCTGGATGCCTCTGGCCGCTCCCCGGGCGGGGATGGGACCCTCCGGGGGGGGGAGGTGGTCCCGTGGCAGTTCGTCAGCGCTTACGGCGCCGGGGACCCGGGCTCAATCCTGGCTGCGGATGAGGCGCGAGTCTGTGCGCACAGCAGCCGAGAATGTCTCTCTGCTGGTCCAGTCTCTCCCCTGTCTCCCTCTCTCTCGCTCTCCCGCTACATTGCATCCCCGTTCCTCAGATTAAATATATTTTTACACATAAATTATGAATAATTATAAGAATTTATACAGTTTGTTCAGCCCGCGCTTCGTTCACTTTTTCTTTATGGTCAATGACCTTTGACAAATCCCATGATTCCTTGCTTTTTTCAGAATACCGAACTCGCTTATTGCTATGTAAGATGCTGGAAAATAACAACTTGGGTTAATGCCTTCCAACAATCTAAAATAATGATAAACAATTAGAAACTCTCTTCAGTAATAAGATCTAATGAATTGTGTTTTATGGATTGTTGCTTCATATTTCTTTTTATTCACTTACAGAAAGCACTTTAAATTCTTTTGAAAACTGGGATGAAGAATTTGATCTAGATATGACTGAAGAAGAAATTCAGATGACTTTATCACGAGCTGAAGACTTGGGAGAGGTGCTTGCTTTGATCTGCCATATCTTTGTGCCTACAAGCTACACGATGGCCACTAAAATAAAATGAAAAATATTTTCTCTTTTTTTTGCAGCATGAAATTGAAGAATGGGATGATTTTTGACCTTTCTGCTATTCATCTCTCAAGTTGGTTTCCAAAAACATCTGTAACTGCATCCTGTACCAGCATTCCGTTGCCATTTTCTGCCTTCTGCACCAATAGAAATGACTCTCCGGATCACAAATGTACAGTACAGCATATCATTAACACTTATTATTTTTAACGTTATGTGTAAGTGTACATGCTGACAGAACATAACTGATATGAAATGTCAGTGATAGAAGCTATAGGCAAATGAATCTCTGACAGCCTTAATCGATCTACATTGTTTGTTTATACTTCAAGAAGAAAAATATAGACATTCATATTAAAATAGGACAAGATTCAGGATTATCATATGATCTTGTGGAATCCAGCAATGCACCCATGTGGAAGAGCTGTCCTATTGTTCTAAATCTTATTGGCCAATGTTGTGGTGAAGCTATCATCAGAGAAAGTGACCAAGACTCCCAAGATTTTGAAATAGTACTCATTCCAGGGAGCCATAGAATTTTTTTAAAATAAATTTTGGCTAATTTTTCTACGCACACTTCTTTCAGGCAAATTGCCAGCATCTTCTTTGAAATTGTAATTAATGGCAACTTCAGCATTTTTGAGCTGGAAACATGGAAATTACAGTCGGGTCTACCGATGAACAGCAGGCTGGATTCCTCATTGACTTTAGCACATGAGAGAGAATATGGGTTATATCGCCTTTGACTTGTGATTGACTCTCACCATAAATTCTGCACCAGGCCAGAGGAGGGACAAGATTCCTAATTTGAATGGATGGGAACAGCTGTGAAGGATTAACTTTAATTATATTTTGTTAAATACTTCTTCAAAATCTTTACATTATAGTTGACTTGCGAATATGCATTAAAATGTTTACATGAGTCTGAAATTATTTTGGATTTTTTGTTGTTTCTATCTTTATTTGTGTGATGTTTGTTCTTAACTGATCTGTCTGGGATCATATGGTCAATCTTCAAAGCTTTTGTAGGGGGTTGTGATGGGGTTTCTGTTCTGGCCACTGTACACAATTTTCCAATGGGTGTGGAAGATGTGGTCATCATGCAGAGCCTCGCCCAACAAAAATATTCAGCTTTCTGAACGTTCCCTCTTGGGAACTTTATATTTCCTGAAGTCAGCAACATGCCAATAATGCAAAATACAACCCACAGAAATTGGTTCAGTGGGTAAATTGATTTGCCCTCACAAAAACTGATAATTTGCCACACAGAAAAGCGCACAGAAAATTATGCAATCTGTCAAAACCTTTCTCCGACTCCCTGGAATGTCCCGTTTCAAAAAGTTAGGCGTCTTGATTACTTTCTCTGTACCAAAAATTTATTTGCTCTGATTTTTGCTTCCAACCCTAATTGTAGTGGTAGTGAGCTCTATGACTTCTGCCAGAGGCAGATCTTCCTGGAATGCTGTCAGACTACTTGCTTTGAAAGTTGGGTTGGGATAAAAAAAATGCCGCTCTTTCCTGATACTGCCTGATACAATTGGTCTAATTGTCATGTATTGGCAATGGACCAATGAAATTCTTACTTGCTGCAGCTTTGCAGTCCAATAATGACAATACACTAATATATATCAATAATACAATGAATTAATAACCATAATGGTGCAAAATTGAAATCTGTAGTACAACCAAAACAAAGTCCATGTAAGATGATAATTGTTGAGGTAATAACAAGACAATATTGTTTACAGAGGGAACTTAGGGGGCCCAAGTCCATAGCTCCCTGAACATCGCAACACAAGTAGATAGAGCTGCTGTTTCCTTGGTACCCCGCAGCTCCACTCTTGCTCCCCCTCCCCCCAGTCGCAAGAGGGACAGTGTCCCCCTAGTCCTGTGCAGGACAATAACATGACAGCCCTAGAGATGTGCAGGGCTGTTTTTTAAACAGAGTTGTGAGTGGCTGGAACAGGGATGGTGGTGAAGGCAGTTAAGATTGTGGTGTTTAAGAGGCTTTTAGAAACATGGACAAACAGGTGATTGAAGGCAGAGGAGATCAGTTAGCATTATATTTGGCAGGGTTATTGTGTCTTCCACTGTACTGTTCTGTGTTCTATGGGGTAATGGTTAGGGTTGTGCAGTGTTCACGAGCTCTTCTCATTCTCTAAAACTTCCTGAAATTTCACATTTTCAAATAAAAAATCTGTGAACCAACTTAAGCAGCAATGTGTGTAGGAAGAAACTGCAGATGCTCGTTTATTCCAAAGACAGACATAAAGGCTTGGAGCAACTCAGGGATCAGGCAGCATATCCGGAGAAAAGGAACAGGTGACCTTTTGGGTTAGAACCCTTCTTCAGACTGGCAAAAACAGCAATGTTCACTTTCCACCCTAACATCCCCAGTGTAAAGGGAGAGGGCTCTCGCGTGTAGGGACCTCTATTTGGAATACCATCCACCCCACTGCCCAATGCCAAAATGGACAACTGTGGGTAGTCCGAGTGGGGAATGTGCAGAAGCAGTCTGTACGGGAAACACTCCGTGCGGGAGACATCTCGTGTTCTACAAGACCAGTTCTCAAGGAGGGGTTCAGTTCCTGGGCAATAAGCGGTGGTTTGCCCAGCCCAGTGTGTAGCTCATGGTTTGCCCAGTCCCACGCCCACCATCCCCCTTGAAGGGACACCTATTGTGAAGGGACGGCTGGAGGCTTCGGCCACAAAACCCCAGAGGTGTGCAACTCTCTCTATCACCGTCCGGCTACCCAGGGGAGCTCCCTCCACCTGCGGGGGCAGCGCTCTGACTGGAGACGTTGAAGAGGTGTGGGGGGTAAAGGACAGACATGCCCTGAGCCGTTCCCGTCTGCAAGGCAGCTGTCCTGGGGAGTCTGCTGCTGGCCATGGCGCATCAACAGAGCGTCTTTGTGACACTGGGCGCCGCTCCCGGCGCCCACGCAAAAACGGGAAACATTTCAAAGCAAAGGCTGACTGACTACTGTGACCAGGAGCAACGGCGTTTCATTATCAGACCCCACACAACACTGACCGAGAGGACACTCTTATGGTAATGCAGCCTGTTAGAGCGTCCGCATCGCTGCAGCCAGGGCAGTAACGTGAAGCGCGGATGTAGGAGCAGGAGAGCGTGTGTTTGTTAACAAGAGGGGATATTAACATTGCAAGTGTGCGTGAATAGGCGTTTGTTTTGACTCCTGGGAGTCTAAACCATTACCAGCGTTTCATTTCTATTATTTTGTTAATTGATGGAATGTTTACTTTAACTTCTGTGCTTTATAGTTGGTTACAGTCTTTCCAGGTGAGGCAGAGTTTCATCTGCACCTCCTCCAACCTCATCTATTGCATCCGCTGTCGTAGGTATCATCCTCTCTACAGCGGCGAGACCAAGAGTACGCTCGGCGACCGCTTCGCCAAACATCTCCGCTCAGTCCGTACTAACCAACCTGATCTCCCGGTTGCCCAGCACTTTAACTCTCCCTTCCATTCTGAATCGGGTGACCCCGGCCGCAAGGGTCTTTCAGCTTTGCGCTTGTGATATGCGCTGAGTGCACCTATTTCACATAACATTTTTGTAATCCTGCCACGCCACCCCCCTTTATGAAAAGCTTCTTACGGGCCTGATGTATAATATTTTTGACACTGTCATAGGCCTTTCTTACATATGCTGTCACAACGCACTGTAGTCTCTAAAGAACACTTCAGTAATTTTCCTTGCCATTTCAGAATAATAGTGTTTTAAGCCGATAACTTGACACTAGCACTGGCAATAAATAAAAAAGTGCAGCTTTTCAGCCCATATCTCATTTGCCATGCTTGGCTGCACATCGGTGTCAATCTGGTGGACTCTTCCATCTTCCTCTCGTCGTGGGGGTGGGGGGTTGGGAGGGGCGTCACAAGTGGAATAGCCTAGGGCCTCTCTTCATCTAAATCCGGCCCTGTTTCCTATATGTAACGGCCTTTTACATTGGTCCCCCACAACCCTGCTGTTGGGGAGACCACATTTGGAATATGTGTTCAGTTTTGGTCACCCTGCTGAAGAAATTATGTTGCTAAGCTGGAAAGAGTGCAGAGAAGATTTACAAGGATGTTCCCACGACTTGATGGCCTGAGCTATCGGGGGAGGTTGGGCAGTCTTGGATTTAATCCTTGGAGCGCAGGAGGATGAAGGATTATTTTTTTTCAAGGTGTATTAAATCATGAAGGGAATAGATAGGGTGAATGCACATAGTCTTTTACCGGTAGTAGGTGAATCAAGAACCATAAGACACAGGTTTAAGGTGAGAGGAAAATATTTAATAGGAACCTGAGGGACAATTTTTTCATACAGGGGGGTATATATATATGGAATGAGCTGCCAGAGGAGGCAGTTGCGGAAGGTACTATAACAACATGGACAAGGAAGGTTTCAAGAGAGAGGGGAAAGGTGGACTAGTGTAGATAGGACATCTTGGTTGGCATGGGACAAGTTGGGCCAAAGATCCTGTTTCCATGCTGTATGACTTAGCTCAATAGTCAATTTTATTCATCACATACACCCGAAGGTGCAGTGAAATGAATTTGCCAGCAGCGATACAATTAAAAAATAACACACAATACACAATAAGATTTAACATAAACATCCACCACAGCATTTTTCACTGTGGTGGAAGACACAAAGTTCAGACAGTCCTCCTCTTTGTTCACCCGTGGTCAGGGCCATAAACCATAAACCCTCCAGTCGCCACTATGGACGGTCGGATGTACAGGCCCTCTCGTCGGGATGGTCAAACACACTCTGCGGCTTGGAGGTCCAGAATCGGCACTTTCTTACCAGAGACCGCGGCGGTCGGAGCTCTTCTCAGGCTATCCCCGGCGAGGGATCCCAGGTTCCGGATGGTAAACCCATGCTGCGCCTAGAAGCTCCGCAGACCGCGGCTTCAGGATTTTATAGGCCGTGGGCCAGCGGTTGGAGCTCTACTCCGGGTATCCCCGGCAAGGGATCCCAGGCTCCGGATGCCGCGCCTGCGGTTAGAAGCTCTGCAGACCGCGGCTTCAGGACACAACAGTCCGCGGGCCAGCGATCGGAGCCCTCCCTTGCGATGAAAAGTCCATGCTGCGCCCGCTGCAGAAACTCCGGGCCCGACTCCGGGAAAGGGCGCTCCAATCTATGCTGTTGGGCCGCGAGGGAGGCGACATGGACAAAAGTCGCCTCTCCGTCGAGGAGGCGACCAAAAGCGGTTCCCCCCTTCCCCCCCTCCCCCCCCCACCCACCCCCCACCCCCTCACCACCCACCCACCCCCTCACCACCCACCCACCCCCTCACCACCTCCCACACAAGACACACCAAGGGACACTAAAACAAACATTTGGACACACTAAAAAAAAAGCCAAAATAACGAACACGCTGCTGGCAGGGCAGCCGTCTCGCAGCGCCCCCACCGACTAACTGTTTGGTTGGCTGTTTATATGAGGGCTGGGATTGGATAGGTATGGTTAAATATTAACTCAGCCTTTTCCCTCAATTCAGGTCATTAGACAATTAATTTATTTAGCAGAAGGAACCTTTTTTGTAGGTGTATTTGATGGAGCAATGGAATATGTTGCATATGTGAAAGGTAACATAGATGAGGGGTAAATATGAATTATGCAAGACTACAAACACAAATTTTTCCAGGTTTGAATAGATATAAAATTATCAAAGGAACTGTGATTCTATCCAGAAAGTGAGAACCTGATGACTCATTTCTGTTCAAAGTACCCCCTCTTTGTTGATTTGCAAAAACAAACACATAAGCTCCTGTTTGTGTGCAAAAATAATGGGAATTTTCTAGCTTTGGATGGGATGCGTTGAAAAAATATTTATTTGTATTTAAACGTTCTGTTCTAATCCAGCCACCACTTATCCCAGCTGCAGCTCATAAGCTAAAAACATGACAGGTGAATTGACTGCTGTGCAGTCCAGGAGATTTCTGGAGGCGGGGGACTGTTTGATGTCGGTGGAACGCCAGGGTGAAGCGGGAGCCATGCTGCCACGCCTGGGCTCCACCTCGGACTGGGAGGCGTGCGCTGAGATACTCCCTTCGCCCCATCACGGACGGTAAGATAGTGCGCAGGTCTCTCTCTCTCTCCCTTTTATGCTTCACTTCACTGGTCCCATTGATACCCGAAGGAATCTCGGGCTGATAGGTAGCGTGTGCTGGTCAACAGTTTTTCATTCTCAATGACATAGAAACATAGAAACATAGAAAATAGGTGCAGGAGTAGGCCATTCGGCCCTTCGAGCCTGCACCGCCATTCAATATGATCATGGCTGATCATCCAACTCAGTATCCTGTACCTGCCTTCTCTCCATACCCCCTGATCCCTTTAGCCACAAGGGCCACATCTAACTCCCTCTTAAATATAGCCAATGTACTGGCCTCAACTACCTTCTGTGGCAGAGAATTCCAGAGATGTTATTCACCACTCTCTGTGTAAAAAATGTTTCCCTCATCTCGGTCCTAAAAGATTTCCCCTTTATCCTTAAACTGTGACCCCTTGTTCTGGACTTCCCCAACATCGGGAACAATCTTCCTGCATCTAGCCTGTCCAACCCCTTAAGAATTTTGTAAGTTTCTATAAGTCTCTGGAGAGCTCAGTCAGTAGAACCTGCAGGTCTAAATGTCCCAATGTCTATGGAACGACTGGACTGACTTTTCCACTCAGAGTAATTTAAAAAGTGATGTGAAACTATTCCCACAGAATAACATCATGAAATTTTGGAAGTTACTCTATTTGCTTTCATTTTTTTCTTTCTTTTTTTTTTCATTGCTCTATTTGCTAATTAATTGCTTAGCAAGACGAAGGCAATTAAAGTCTAGTACTTAAAAGCTCTTAATTAAATGATGATTAATAATGAGCTGTTTGCTACAGAGAAAGTAAAATATTTTTAATATGAAGTTCACTTTATCTAAGTTTGTGAATTACTTTGAATTTTTTTTTTTTAAATGAAGACAAATTTTGAATAATTTTTAATTTCATTTATAATTGCTTGATTCTCTTTTTTTTTCTGCGTCTGATTTGATATTAATTTATCCTCCTTAGTTCTCTCTCTGGTTATTTCTCAAATTTCACAGTTGGAGGGAAAACATTTTGTTCCTTCCTATTGTAATCTCCACTGTGGTGATGTTGACTTGCACAAAGGAATGTTTTTGCCCAGATGCTGGGAGGATTGACCATCAACCTCAACCATTTTCTTTAGTCCACTGAACAAAGTGACTTCACCACTGAAGTGCATTCCCCTTGATGCCATTAACTTCAGTTCTACTTGTACTTCTAGATGCTACACTTTAAATGCTGCCTTGACATCAAGAGCAGTCACTCTTGCACACTTCAGATATTCAGAACTTTTACCCATTATTAGACCAAGGCTGCTTTAAGGTTTGGAGCTAATTGATCCCATTAAATTTAACCAAGTGTTGGTGTGAAGATTATTGGAGAGCACTTATGGGTAGCACAGTAGTGCAGCTGGGGGGCTGCTGCCATACAGAGCTGGACTATGTGAAGGCGGAAATTGGCAGCTGAAGTAAATATATATTGTTGAGTTCTGTAGGAGAGGAGTGAGCAGCAACAGTGTAGCGAACGATGTTGAGAGAGGACCGAAATAGGACTGAAAGAAGTACGCACCCCACTAGAGGGCAGGCATCCATGTGAGTTTCTCTAGCTATACCTTTGATCTAAAGAAAGTGAGTGGAGTTGAAGGAAAAGTTCAAAAGTAGAATGAAATCCACCATGTGTGTGTGTACAGACACTCTATGCAATGGGCGACTTGCATAAACTCACACTTATGTAAACAGTCTGGCAGTTTGTAATTTCCACAACACTGTACGATTACTCAAGTTTACATCGAAAACAAGCCGGCAAAGGCAGCGGTGCTTATCCAGAAGGCTACCCGCCACAGAAAGTGTCCCAATGCCAAGGCGGAACACAAGCTGTCAATGGCCGTGGTGCTTATCCAGAAGGCCTTGCGCCATAGTAAGTGTCCCGGATGCAGCTGGACAACTCTAAGACAAATAATACTCTCAGTGACAGACATAAAGGGCTGGAGTAACTCAGTGGGTCAGGCAGCATCTCTGGAGGACATAGACAGGCAAGGTTTTGGTTCAAGAGTGCTCTTCAGACTCAGTTATCTCTGCCGGGGAGTGGGGATGGTGGATTGCGACATGTGTAAAATATACACAATTTACCCTCAATCCTGCAAACCTATAACGTTTGCAACAATCATTGAGTGGCAACGTCAAAGCGTCTTGTGGAAATGTAAAATTCTCTGACACTCCTCTCAGCTAAATTTCACAATCATTTCATCAGCCTTTTCTTTTGAAAATCTTTAATCCTTAGAAAGTCAAAAGACATAAGACAAAAGTTTCAAAAAAAATGTTGTGGTATTCGATATGCCACCGAAGGTCTTATCATTGGATCCACATGATTGCTTGATTTCCTTTATGATTTTACACTATATTGTGGAATTATCATTGAGTCACTGAGTTATGCAGCATGTAAATATGCCCTTCGGCCTAACTTGCTCTTGCCGACTTATTTGCTTACCCGAAGTAATCCCATTTGCTTACATTTGGCCCATATCCTTCTCAAATATTCCCATCTATGTACCTGTCCAAATGTCAGTTAAACGGTGTAATTTAATCCATTTTACCCCTTACTCCGTCAGCTGATTCCATATACACACCACCCCTTACTCCGTCAGCTGATTCCATATACACACCACCCCTTACTCCGTCAGCTGATTCCATATACACACCACCCCTTACCCCGTCAGCTGATTCCATATACACACCACCCCTTACTCCGTCAGCTGATTCCATATACACACCACCCCTTACCCCGTCAGCTGATTCCATATACACACCACCCCTTACCCCGTCAGCTGATTCCATATACACACCACCCCTTACCCCGTCAGCTGATTCCATATACACACCACCGCTCGGATCCTTCTTGAAATTTTCCCCTCCCACCTTAAACATAAACTGTCAAGTTTTGGACTCCCCTTCCTCTCCAGTCAGGGAAAGGCTGTGACCATTCACCGTATCTATATCCCTGATCTTTGTACATGCCTCTTTACATCACCCCTCAGCTTTCTACCCTCCAAGGAAAAAGCACCAGACCATCCAGGCTCTGCCTTATACTTAAGCTCTGATGTCCTGGTACCATCTTTGTGAATCTTTTTTTGCACTCTTTCCAGCTTACTGACATAATTCCTCTAGATGAATGTGTGATATGGGTAACAACCCTCGAGGTCTTCTTGTTAAATTGCTACCCGACTTCCAAAATTTTATTTGTATGACACTTCCGGCATGTCATTGGTATCGTTATAGATGAAGGCCTCTGGTTGCTTATCCTGCACTCTCAGAATGCCCTGCGCCTGCTCAGAGATATTCTTGACCATGGCACCATTTTGAAGTCTTGCCTGCCGCCACAGAAATACTTGCTTGTACATCTATCAACAGCCCCTTATCACAATTGCTCACCTAGACTTAGCTCGACCCAGCTGTTCAACAGAGCCAGATGTGGTGCCACTGTTCTAGCAGCTACTATTATTGGTCTCATGCAAAAATGAGTTTGCATTTGCATTGAATAAACCTGCAAGTGGTTGCAGATTCCTCGAGTGCTTAACTTGGAGTCATGCAAGCATATTGGTAGGACTGTCAATATATTGAATACATAGTGACCTTTCTTATGCTACTTGTGTTCTGATTCACCAGTTGAGCTTTTGTGTTTAATTCTGATATTGGTCTTTGTTTCCTCTCACCATTTATGTAAGTATGATTATAAAATGTTATTGTTTAATGCCCTTTTGTTTTAATTACCTTATTAACTGGAATTATTGAATACACAGGCAACTTAGAAGATGCAATGGGAGTCACTGCCTGACGATTACCAATGTGCCTATTGATGTCTATGTAACCATGGGAAGACCTTCAAACTTACAGTGCGGACAGGCTTCCTAACAATTCATCGCATCAGCACCTGTGATTCAATTTCAGCAGCTGCAATCTTGACGTTGGTGCCAGACGCCGAAGGTCTTCATTTCTTTGTTGCGTCTGAAAAGTTGTTTCATAACTGGTGATTCTCATTGGAGGTTGCTAGTCTATTTGTGTCAGTAAAACGTCTGATGTCAAATTAACTTCAGACTTATTATTTCTGCAGTTATTGAACAATTCAGTAACTGTTTCAAGTTCAGACAATGGGCAGATTCCAGACTGCACATTGTGCTGTCATCATTCTGGAATTAAGAGGGGTCATATAGTTACTCTAACTGACCTCACTTTAACTTGTTAATCCCATGAATTATCTCTAGTTACAAAGCGTTTGGGATCCTTTCTAAACTCGTTGCTATAGTAGCTTGAAGATTTGTTGCAGGATTTGGCATTACAATAGGAATAAATTCTGGTTAACCCCTTGAATATTGCCCTGTTGAAGGGAAGTATACAAAGGGCGGCATGGTGGCACAGCGGTAGAGCTGCTGCTGAAATTGTGGCAGCGAATGGGACCTAGAGTCATACAGTCAGAGCGTCATACACTAAAATCAAAACTAAATGGGAAACAAGAGAGGAAATTGCGGGAGCCCTGGTTGAAATTTACCAGTCACCCTTAAATACAGGAGAGGTGCCGGAAGACTGGAGGGTGGCAAATGTTATGCCTCTTTTCAAGAAGGGCTGCAGGAAAAATACTGGGAACTATATGCTGATGAACTTAACATCTGTAGTTGGAAAGTTACTGGAGAGTATTCTGAGGGATAGGTTATACATGTTTTTGGTGGGCAAGGGCTGATTAGGGATAGTCAGCATGGTTTTGTACATGGGCGGTCCAGTCTCACAAATCTGATTGCTTTTTTTGAGGACATGACCAAAAAAGTCAATGAGGGCAAAGTTGTAGATGTTGTGTACATGGATTTCAGTAAGACATTCGACAAGGTTCTGCATGGTAGGCTGCTCTGGAAGGTTAGATCGCATGGAATCCAAGGAGAGATAGCTGAATGGATAGCAAATTGGCTCCATGGAAGGAAGCAGAGGGTGATGGTGGAAGGTTGCTTCTCAGACTGGAGGCCTGTGACTAGTGGTGTGTCTCAGGGTTCGGTGCTGAGCCCATTGCTGTTTGTCATCTACATCAATGATTTGGATGAAAACATACAGGGCAAGATTAGCAAGTTTGCTGATGATACAAAAGTGAGTGGTTTTTCAGATGGTGAAGATGGTTGTGAACGATTGCAGCAGGATCTGGATCGATTGGCCAGGTGCGCTGAGGAATGGTTGATGGAATTTAATACTGAAAAGTGTGTGGTGTTGCATTTTGTGACATCCAACAGGGTAGGGTCTACACAATAAATGGTAGGCCTCTGGGGAGTGTTGAAGACCAGAGGGATCTAGGAGTGCAGGTTCCTTGAAGGTCAAGTCTCAGGTAGATAAGGTGGTCAAAAAGGGTTTTGGCACATTGGCCTTCATCAGTCAGAGTATTGAGTATAGAAGTTGGGAGGTCATATTGCAGTTGTATAAGACGATGGTGAGACCGCATTTAGAATATTGTGTTCAGTTCTGGTCACCATGTTATAGGAAAGATATTGTCAAGCTTGAAAGGGTTCAGAAAAGAATTACGAGGATGTTGCCAGGACTAGAGGGTGTGGGCTATAGGGAGAGACTGAGTAGGCTGGGTCTCTATACCTTGGAGCGCAGGAGAATGAGGGGTGATCTTATAGAGGTGTGCAAAATCATGAGAGGAATAGGTCGGATCGATGCACAGAGTCTCTTGTGCAGAGTAGGGGAATCGAGGACCAGAGGACATAGCTTCAAGGTGAAAGGTGGTGGGTGTATGGAACAAGCTGTCAAAGGAGGTAGTTGAGGCTGGGACTATCCCATCGTTTAAGAAACAGTTGGACAGGTACATGGATAGGACATGTTTGGAGGGATATGGACCAGACGCAGGCAGGTGGCATCTCCCCTTTTACTAATCTGACACCATTCAGATAATAATCTGCCTTCCTGTTCTGGTCACCAAAGTGGATAACCTCACATTTATCCACATTATACTGCATCTGCCATGCATCTGCCCACTCACCCAACTTATCCAAGTCACCCTGTAGCCTCATAGCATCCTCCTCACACCTTAAACTGCCACCCAGCTTTGTGTCATCCGCAAAATTGGAGATGTTACATTTAATTCCCTCGTCTAAATCGTTAATATATATTGTAAATAACTGGGGTCCCAGCACTGAGCCTTGCGGCATTGCACTATTCATTGCCTGCCATTCTGAAAAGGACCTGTTAATTCCTACACTTTGCTTCCTGTCTGCCAACCAGTTCTCTATCCATGTCAATACCCTACCACCAATACCATGTGTTCTAATTTTGTACACTAATGTCTTGTATGGGACCTTGTCAAAGGCATTTGGATAGTCCAGATACACCACACCTACTGGCTCTCCCTTTTCCATTCTACTTGTTACATCCTCAAAATATTCCAGAAGATTAGTCATGCATTATTTCCCCTTTCAAATTCCATGCTGACTTTGACCGATCCTGTCACTGCTTTCCAAATGCGCTGCTATAACATCTTTAATAATCAACTCAAGAATCTTCCCCACTACCGATGTAAGGCTAACTGGTCTATAATTCCCCGTTTTCTCTCTCCCTCCTTTCTTAAAAATTGGTTACCCTCCAGACCACAGGAACTGATCCAGAGTCGAGAAAACATTGGAAAATGATCACCAATGCATCCACGATTTCTAGGGCCACCTTCTTGAGTACTCTGGCATGCAGACCATCAGGCCCTGGGGATTTATCTGCCTTCAGTACAACTGTAACATATCATCTCAACTTCTATACGCAATACTATGACTGAAGGCCAATGTGCCCAAATTCTTCGCCGAACGTCATTGATGTACTGAAAAAGGAATCAAGGAATTTGAGCTGGGTATGATTAAAACAAAGACCATTACACATAACTCATAGCTTGGGCTCATTTAGTTTATTTTTTTAGTTTAGAGAAACTAAAATGCGGGAACAGGCCTTCCGTCCTATTTGTCCTTGCTGACCAGTGATCCCTGCACAATAGCATATCCGACACACAAACCTTATGTCTTTGGAGTGTGGGAGGAAACTGGAGCACCCAGGGAAAACCCAAGCAGTCACGGGGTGGATGTACAAACTCCGTACAGCCAGCTCCCATAATCATGATCGTATCCGAAGGCAGCAACACTACCACTGTGCCACCCCCTTGTAAGTGTCATAGGTACAAATTTGATTTGAGAGAAGTGGGTGGAGTTGAAGTTGTTCAACGGGACAACGGTTTCAGCGAGGTGAATGAGTGTGTTGGTGGAGGAGAACTGGTTGTGCTTCTGCTACCCAATAGATTTCCCAGTGCAAATGGTTATTGCAGTGTGTGCAGAATTCTGCAGGGAAACGCACTCAGGAAATAGCTGGCGGAGCTTATCCAGCAAGTTCAGAGCCACTGGAGAAGTCCAGCAATTGCTGGCACCTGCGCCAAGAAAGCTGGCATTTCTCAGCATTTCCTGCTGAATTAGCCTAAAGGTAGAAGGTTCAAGAACACTCGAAAATTCCCTTTGAGTAGTTTGTTGCACTATGTTTACAAGTGAAATCCTGACAATGAAAAAAAGTTGCTCACTAGGTTTTACAATTTATGAGTTCAGTGTTGCTAAAAGCTTCACTGGCAGCAATTTAAAGCAAAACTAATGTTTATATATTTCCCAAGTACCCATAAATATTTTTAGTTTTGGTGGAAAGTTGGCCGTATAGTTACGTGCACAGAATCAAAGGTCAAGACAGCCCGGCTAGCTCAGTCGGTAGAGCATGAGACTCTTAATCTCAGGGTCGTGGGTTCGAGCCCCACGTTGGGCGTCATCCTTTGGCTCCAAAGTACGGCGATGGGTGCAAAAATCTCATTGTGCGGTGCATATGTGACATAAAGAATTGAAGCTGAAGTCAGAGGGGGACAAAATTGCTTCACTCTGCTCTCTTTATAGATTGTTAAGGGCTTGGACACACTAGAGGCAGGAAACATGTTCCCGATGTTGGAGGAGTTCAGAACCAGGGGCCACAGTTTAAGAATAAGGAGTCAGCCATTTTGAGACGAGGAAACACTTTTTCTCACAGAGAGTGGTGAGTCTGTGGAATTCTCTGCCTCAGGTGGAGGCAGGTTCTCTAGATTTTTTCAAGAGAGAGCTAGATAGGGCTCTTAAAAATAGCGGAGTCAGGGGATATGGGGAGAAGGCAGGAACGGGGGACTGATTGGAGATGATCAACCATGATCACATTGAATGGTGGTGCTGGCTCGAAGGGCCAAATGGCTTACTCCTGCACCTATTGTCTATTGTCTATAATAACACTCCATAGGGTTGGCTCTACTAATTTAAGGTAAAATTGCCTTTTCCTAAAGGATCATATAATATTATGTGTATTTGTTTCATAATGTCTGTCTCTTGACATGAACTGTACAACTTTGTACGTTCTGTTCAGCCAGTCAGATTAATGTGTGCTATTTCTCATTATGATAGTTGCACTCCCAGTCTATTGGAATGTGATTGCCAATTGCATCACTATTGAAAATGCAAAAATATACACTGCAAGTAAAAATATTCTCGTAACAAACTTAGTCTTTATTTGTATTCATACTTCCTATACTTGAAGCTTTTGTTGTCCCAGTGAAGCTGCAAGACTAGAATATGATTATTGATGTAATGGCAGTATAAAAGCTTTTATTAGATGAATTAATTACTTTTTAAAACTACTTGTTTATTATTACATTGTTTTGTGCTTGTGGAATCAGTTTTTATGGAGATATTACTGTGCTTTGGATTTGACCAATATAATATTTAGTTTCATAAACATTGTATTTGTTTATACACATATTAGTTTATAATAATATGTGGCACACCCAGAATTAGACAGATAGGACATCCACTGAAGGCCAGTCGACAGATTAGCAATGTTTTTTTCCCCCATATTAAATTTTTCAGAATGCCATGCTTATTGATCATATTTTATTCAACATTTTTATAGAAGGCTGTATCAAATAATGATTTAAATTATAGTCAGGCTCTGCAGTTACCTTGTTCACTACAGAGAAAGAGGCACAGTATTATGACTCCTGTTACTGCCATTATAGGAAAGGTTGGAATTTCTAAAGGAATTCCTTTGATCTCCAGTCATTTAGTTTGTTTACACTGGGTTTCTGCTGCTGCTGCAGGGGGTATGGGAAGAAATGCCTCAAGAATTCCACTCCAAATACAATGCAATAATGTGACCATAAAATCCTATAAACAATTATACTAGATTTTTGGATCAGCCATAAATCAAACCGTAAAAGAACAAGATCTCAACAGGTTTTTGCAACTTGGATGTTCTGTGTAGATCTACTCATTTGTTTTAAAATTCAATAATTCCTAATACATCTTTAATTACAGAGGAAATCTTTTACTGGCTACGCAGCAGGAAATGCTCTCTAAATACTGATATAAGATGTAGTGAAAAAATGATAAATGAGATATAAATACAAATAATTTAATTTGTTTACACTATAAATCGTGAGATTTATATAATGTTGAAAATGTTAATGCTGCTGCAAAATTATTATATTTGTGACTGTAGAAGTTGTGTTCGCCACCAGAGGGCCCCACAGGATTCGATATTTTTCCATCTTAATAGAATAAACAGCACCAGCTGTGAGAAAAATGCTAACTTTAATTAATACAACAATTGCGTGGAATATTGAATGAAAAATATTGCATTGCCTATGTGACCCAAACACATGTTGGTTTCTATTTCAGTTAGTGACTAGAACAATGTAATTGTACCCCAGTTTCCAGATCATTTTGGTCTGCTCCGGCAGTGGAACTCTGTGTCAATATTTATTGTACAATTTGATGAGGGAAGATAGCCACTGTTTTCATTCCAGCTTTCCTAGCATTTAGTTTTGTGGAATTGTGGAATGTTGGGCCACCACACAAGTAACATTTTCAAAAACTTAGCCCACGGGGCTAAAAGCTAGTATTAATTTGAAATAAAGCTGAATTGTTAATAAAGGTATCAGTAATGTTTGTGTATCTGAATGCATTGGCTCACTGGGTTTAAAGGTCATTGTTCCCAATAAATCCTTAATTAACTTTAATTGCTTTTGTAACTGAAATCTGTAAGCTGAAATTTACTTTGCACAGGAATGCTGTCACATTTGAAATGTTTCCAAAGTCTTGTTTTCATTTGGGAATCATGTCACTTTGCAAGATTCTCTAAAAGGTATGTGTCCAGAAAATTGGGCCACTTGAAACTGTTTTTAATATCTAGATTGTAGATAAAATGTGTGGCATCTTTTTTTTGGTGTTTGCCTATTTCCTGTTAACACATTTCCATTTTCGAGCTGTTCATAATGATTTAGAAGAGTGGACGGGGTTTGGAGGAATGTCATTAACTGAGTGATACAAAGGGGTGAATGGCAGTTTGTGTTGTGAGATAGTTGCAGAGTGGCTTCAGTTGGATGTAGACCAGATAAATTAATCAGCTAAGACAGTTGACGGAATGTAATGTGGGAACAAATGTGAGGTCATCCAGTTTGGGGAGAAAAAATATAGAAAAGCAGAGTTTTTTAAAGGGTAGGGGATCAAAAGATGTTGGATTCGGAGGCATCAAAATGTCTTTGCATATGAATCATTGAACGTTCACTTGCAGCTTCAACAAGCAATTAGGAAACCAAAGCATATGTTGGACTTTATTGTAAGTGCATTTGAGTACAAGGTTGGAGTTGTCCTATTGCAATTACATAAGACCTTGGTGTGACAATATCTGGAATATTACATCTTGTTCTGGTCTCTATACCTAAGAAATTATGTATTTGTGATAGATCAAGTGCTATTAGGATTCAGCAGGTTTATTCCTGGTATAGTGGCTCCTCAGATTAAGGAGACTGGGTCTGTGTTGTTCAGAGGACTGAGGAAGTTCTTTTTAAAATCTTGCAAAGTTTGACCTTCAAATTTGGGATGCTGTGGCATCCAGAGGTAGGAGTCACCATCTCAAAACAACAGCAACCCTTTCACACAGAATGGACTAGATATTTGGGATCTGCTGCCTGAGGGGTTAGAGGGGTTGCTTGCTGCTGAAAACTGAGATTAATAGATATTGAAGGAATTAAGGCATATGGTGTTAGTGCAGCAAAGTGGTGGAGATAAAGGATTAGCCATAATCACCGAATGGGAGAGCAGGTGTAGGTGCTGAATGGACTACCCATGCTTCAATTTGCTGTGCATAGTAAGTGGGTGTAAATCAATATTTTTGAAATTCTGCCAATGCAAATTGAAGCAGATGCTTCCTGAGTTATGCACCCTAACAATGCTTCCATTTATTTGCCATACATGGTAAATGGGTCTGACTCATTATATAAAATGGCCTGAATGTTTCTTTTTGTAGACAGGTTATCTCCTAACTTTTTTTTCTAAAATTAAAAACAAATATTGTCCATGTGCTGTTGTAACATACCATTGCCGGTTTTTCACTCCTCAATCCTTTTCCACAATTTGCCCATTTCTCCATCTCCCTCATCTGCATGGCACAGAGAAATCATCTTAAAAATGTGGGTCAGCTTGTGAGTGACGTGACAGCTGAGAACCCCGGCAGGCAACACCAGATGTGTAATGAGCAGGCTGGCTTTTAACACTTTCAAGCCAAGCAGACTCAACAATTCTGATTATTTAAAACAAAACAAATCCCAATTTCAGGAGATTTGATCGTGATTATTTTAATTCCTTCGATATGTCTTTTTATGATTAGAAATACAGCACGGAAACAAGCCCTTCGGCCCATTGAATCCGCGCCGACCTGTGATCCCCGCAAACTAATACTATCCTAACACACTAGGGACACAAAATTCACAATTTTAACCAAGCCAATTCGCCTACAAACCCTGTATGTCTTTAGAGTGTGGGAGGAAACCAGAGCTCCTGGAGAAAACCCACTCAGGTCATAGGGAAATTGTACAAACTCCATTCAGACAGCACCGTAGTTAGGATCGAACCCGGGACTCTAGCACCGTAAGGCAGCAACTCTAGTGCTGCGCCTGAATGCCACCTCTAGACTCATTGATCAGAAGAATAAGGTGGCATACTTGCTATTTAAAATTAAAAAAGTAGACACTGTCAGATAACCAGCTCAAGTCATTGTAACGGTCAAATGAGTAGTACTGATCTATCACTGACACAATAATGGAGCTCCATTGGACAATTGGCTGGGAATGGCATAATTACCCTAATGGTGTACTGTGTAGTTATATAAAGATAATTGCTTTTATTATGCCGAGGGGAAACGTGGGCATTATATTGATGTTGACCCACTCTGAGCAATAATTGATGTGGTTAGTTTGACCCACTGCTGTTCTTACATATGTACATTACAACATGACACACTCATCACTGGTCGTGATCACTTAGATTTTTGCACTTCCAAGACTGAAGAAGCAAACAGAACATTTATTGGTTCCAAATGGATTTAACTTCTGTGAAGTAAAATAAAGTGAAATAAGTACATGGACAATCAGAAAACTGATGGGATGAAAGTAACAAAGTAATCGCAAAAAAATTAACTGAGGCAAATTACCACCCTGCCCTCAAAATGATACGAGAATGTTATTTGTCTCAGTTTTTCTTAATTCTTGCATCTGGCTGACAGAAGCAGAGCTGGTAAGCACTAGGCATCTGGGTCTGGGCAAGAGTTGATGCTGACTCCTCCATTGACCATTGCTGCTTTGGTGAAAACGACAGGGGTTCCATTGACGTTGAAGTTTCTCATGCAGCCAGTGAATGACCGGTGTATGCTCAGCTTTGGGCTAAGCAGAGACCCTACAAAAACAATGGAAAATTATTCTTCAAGCTGCTACAGTGCAAAATTAATAATTATAACACGGAGCCAATAATGTCAATTTAAGATTTCCTGGATCTTTACCCTCACCAGGTTATTGACTTGAAATATTAATTCTACTTCTGTTCCCTCAGATGCTGCTCGACTTATAGATGCTGTCTGTCTAGTGTTCTCTGCTTTTATTTCAGATTTACCGCATCTGTACTTTTTTTTTGATATTGATTAAAAATAAATGTAATGAATCATTAACTTGAGCTAAGCGTTCTCAGATCAGGAAAATAATGGATATTTCCAACAACAGATTTCTTTTGCCTTGCCCCAGTTGTACATTTCATTGCTGCTACTCCAGTCAAGTGCACAGAGAGCTTACCTAAACCCCACAAATGCACCTGCATTAATTGCACATCCTGTACAAACACCAGGATAATGTAAAGAGGTCCTGTCAGCAGCTGACAACCTTTTACTGAGCACTTTATAGAAAATATTCCCAGCAGGCAAAGGTTGGGTATGTCTGTCTCAATAATCCTTTGATATTTTCCAGATTAAGAATTGCATATGAAAGACAATCGTTACATGTCTGAATATCTTTCACTATACCTCAGTTTTATACTCCCCCGTGGTCCATCCTGTGATGCGAATTTGAAAATTGGCAAATGTAATGTAGCATCACTAAGGGTGTTAGCTTTGAGCTAAAACAATACAATTTCTCAAGTAATTCTAGCTTGAAATAATACATTTGCAACATTTTCCACTGATACACAGAAAGGGTTTAAGCACTGTTACTACCTGGCACTCCTCCAACAAATACTAGCTCCTTGGTGTCGAAAGAATGTGATGTCAGTGGCCCCACAACATGATTTACTTCAGAATCCACATCCAGCTGCACAACGTTTGAATCTCTGATGACTAAATGAACAGAAAGAGAAATCACTAATAAATGTTTATTGTTCGCCATCTGACATTGCTTACAAATGGACAATATATCAGGTTCAGTTCTGAGTAAAATATGAAATGATGATAATGTTTTGTGGAATGTCATCATTTAAATGTATGGATTGTGTGACGGGGATAGATTACGTACTGCATTTTCAACTCTGGGACATGAGTTTAGAACAGGCTCATGACTACTGATTACTTCAGTTGGTTTCAACCCAGTTTCCACCATTCTGGGGAAACACAGCACATTATTGTTAAATGTCAACGATTGGCCATTTCACTCAGAGAAAAACAGAACATTGTCAGGTATCACATTGGCATCACATTATTTTACTAGTTCAGAGACTTGTGGATATTTGTGACATTTCAAGTACAGGCAAGTTTATTTTTTCCTGGTTTGAAGTTTGATAAAGATCTTTATGAATACTTGCTTCATTGATAGATAAATCTGATTTTCACCAATTGTGTGAGCACATCTAGATATATGAAAATTAAGGGAAGCATACATCATCTATTGAATCATTGGATCAATAATAGGTACCAATGCATAGCAACCAAACGAAGTAATGTTGACCCATTAATCAATGTACACATTCTTGGAGTCATAGAGTGATACATTGTGGAAACAGACCTTTAGGCCTAACCTGCCCACACTGGCCAACATGTCCCAGCTACATAGTCCCACCTGCCTGTGCCTGGTCCATATCCCTCCAAACATGTCCTATCCATGTACCTGTCCAACTGTTTCTTAATTGTTGGGATAGTCCCAGCATCAACTACCTCCTCTGGCAGCTTGTTCCATACACCCAACACCTTTTGTGTGCAAAAGTTACCCATCAGATTCCTATTAAATCTTTTCCCATTCACTTTGAACCTATGTCCTCTGGTCCTCGATTCCCCTACTCTGGGCAAGATTCTGTGCATCTTCCCGATCTATTCCTCTCATGATTTTATACACCTCTATAAGATCACCCATCATCCTCCTACGCTCCATGGAATAGAGACCCAGCCTACTCAACTTCTCCCTATAGCTCAGACCCTGTAGTACTGGCAACATCCTTGTAAATCTTCTCTGAACCCTTTCAAGCTTGACAATATCTTTCCTATAACATGGTGCCCAGAACTGAACATCTAAATGTGATCTCACCAACATCTTATACAACTGCATCATGATCTCCCAACTTCTATACTCAATGTTCTGACTGAGGAAGGCCAATGTGCCAAAACCCTTTTTGACCACCTTATCTACCTGCGACTTGACTTTCAAGGAACCATTCATCTGCACTCCTAGATCCCTCTGCTCTACAACACTCCCCAGAGGCCTACCATTTAATGTGTAGGTCCTACCCTTGTAGACGTCCCAAAATGCAACACCTCTCATTTCTCTGTATTAAATTCCATCAACCATTCCCTAGGCCACCTAGCCAATCGATCAAGATCCTGCTGCAATCTTTCACAACCATCGTAACTATCTGCAAAACCACCCACTTTGTATCATCAGCAAACTTGCTAAACTTCCAAATCATTGATGTAGATGATAAACAGCAACGGGCCCAGCACTGAACCCTGAGGCACACCACTAGTTACAGGCCTCCAGTCTGAGAAGCAACCTTCCACCATCACCCTCTGCTTCCTTCCATGAAGCCAATTTGCTATCCATTCAGCTATCTCTTCTTGGATCCCATGCAGAACCTTGTCGAATGCCTTGCTGAAATCCATGTATACATGAATTCTTCTTAGATATGGAAACAGCAATCCATGTGTGTGGGTTGTTAAGTAAGGCATATTAAGGGAACTTTATTTATTTGATTCCTGGAAAAGCTTGTCCCCAGGTATGGATACTTTTATATAATAAATCCACTATTTTACTGAAGAATCAGCGCACTTTGCATGGAAAAACACACAAAAACTTAACACAAAGACAAAATAGTTCTTGAATAGATTTGATTAAATAAGGTGAAATTTAATTATGAAATAAAAGCAAGTTGTCAATAAATTAATTTAATGACTGCCAAAACGGTGAAAATCATTCTGTCCCTGATTCTGATTATTACACTAACTTACTTGAGCCTAATGATAGAAGTTATTATGATAGAAGTTATTATGGAAAGGTCTTTGAGTTAATGGCTCAGTGGAATATTTGTGAATATTAATGGGGTATCTTTACCTGCTATTCTGTGCCATCGGCCATCACAGAGACTTTGCTTTGGAATTACTGAAGTTTCAAACTCTGCAGTTCCATTACTGACTTTTAATGTGATCTGCGCAGACACAAAAAATTAGAATAGAAACTTGTCAGTTACGTGATGTTTTATAATTGCTGTGCCTTCTCCATTACTGCTATGTAACATTTCCAGTCAGACTTGTCTACTCTGCATCCAACTGATCCAATCTTTACTCCCTTACCTGTCCATACTCCATGAAGACATTTAGGTACTTGTGGTTGGAACCATGAACATATATCAGGATTCCGGAATGATTTCGAGCGCGGATTTCAAAAACAATCTCAAACTGTAATCCTAAATTGAATGAATCTGAAAATCAAAGATAATTGATTTATTACATAGTTATAAATTGCATATCTACATGTTATGCAAGCAGTTCTGTTTTATGCTTCATATTGTTTTTATCAGCTTCATATAGGGTTATGGTCATCTGCAGTGAGATATAACGCCTGTACTACCACAGCATTTAAGAAACATTTAGACAGGTACATGGATAGGATTGGTTGATAGAGATATGGGCCAAACGCAGGCAGGTGGGACTAATGTAGATGGGGCATGTTGGTCGGCACGGGCAAGTAGGGCCAAAAGGCCTTTTTCTGGACTGTGTGACTATGACTCTACAGTCATATCAAGGTATAACATATAAATAGATAATCGCTTCACTGTGAGTGGATATTTAAATTTTATAATTTCCTGATTAGATCATTTTCTTAAGCAGGGTCACAGTAAGAGACAGAAGAGACTATAGTCACGGTTATAGCATCTTCAAAGTGCTGGAGGAACTCAGTGAGATAAGCTGCATCTGAGGATCAAAATAGTCAGAACACCTTTCGGATCAGGACTCTTATTCAGACTTCGCAGGGGGTCATTGGGTCACATGAGTGTTCATTTACGCGGTGAATGGAAGTTTTCAACAAGTTGTAAATGAACAATTTCCAAGTTGTAATGTGAAATCTTTGGACTCTAGCCCTCATGCAGACTAATTTGCAAAGGATTGGGGAAAGTCAGCATGTGTGATAGGATTTGTTATTTGCAAGCGATCAGTGAGAGATATTTGTCTGAATGCAGCACGGGTGGAGTGATGGGTGATGGGGAGGAGCTGATCTACTAATCAAGGGCATGGGGTTTGATATGTTTAATCTGAAGAGAGTAGTCATAGAGTGATACAGTGTGGAAAGTGGCCCAACATGCCCACACCGGCCATCATGTCCCAGCTACACTAGTCCCACCTGCCTGAGTTTGGTCCATATCCCTCCAAACCTGTCCTATCCATGTACCTGTCTAACTGTTTCTTAAACGTTGGGATAGACCCAACCTCAACTACCTCATCTGGCAGCTTGTTCCATACACCCACCACACTTTGTGTGAAAAAGTTACGCCTCAGATTCCTATTCAATCTATTCCCCTTCATCTTAAACCTATGGTCCTCGATTCACCTATGGGCAAGAGACTCTGTGCATCTACCCGATCTATTCCTCTCATGATTTTATACGCTGGAGAAGTGTATGCCTGTGTGCAGAACCAGTGGGAGTATAATAAATTCTCCAGGATGTTATTATTTTAACCTGTTATACTTCCCTAGAATGACAGAGGTTCAGTGACAAAAGTGGTACAAATTTCAGAAACAGGTGCAAGGCAGAGCAAAATACCTCTTACTATTGCTGGTGTTTGTTCTGCAAGACCACAAATCCAGTTTCTGGAGAAGGCAGTTGGTATTTCTATCTATGATCTCCACATTGTTTCCTGGTGAAGAGATTTGAGTACTATACCCGGGAGCAGAATCTGGGAGAACTTATATAAAGTTAGATGATCATAAATTAGCCATTTGAAAACCCAGGGACCTCCTATACTTTGAAATGTCCATTACCCTGTTAGATGTCCCTTTGTAGCTGATGCATAAAGTGATGTGTCTGCCCTACTTACCCAATAACACATATCCTCCTTCTGCAGAGAAATATGTTCCAGATTCAGTTGGACCTTCAAAACAAGGTGTAACACCAAATGTATAGGCAGCTGGTGGAAGAGATTTTCCATCTAGCTGTAAGTTCTGAAGGCAGCCATTAAAGCTTTGGATTGATTTGTCCTGACGGCAAAAGAAGATATTTTAATTAATGAATTAAGATGTTATGAAATTATTCTTATGATCACCAAACATTCATATTAACATAGACATGTTGTATTCTGTGACACTCTACCTTGGAAGTGTTTAGTGGTGGAGTTTCTTGATAAAGTTTTCTATTCAAATATAATTCAGCATTTTCTCTGATGCCTGTATGTCGTAACCAGTGGGAGTATAATCAATTCTCGAGGATGTTATTGGCTTTGACCTGTTATACTCCCCTGGAATGATCGAGGTTCAGTGACAAAAGTGATGGCGAATTTCAGAAACAGGTGCAAGGCAGAGCAAAATACCTCCTACTATGGTGGTGTTTGTTTTTTCATACAATAGTGCCAGACCACAAATCCTCATCGTTAAATCACGATAAATGCATGGAAAATCTGAATATTCCTAACCCACAACACAAGGTTGATGTCATCTTTTGACAATCCTCCAGCTCCCAGGCAATGAACGTGGCAGACTTCTCCATTCAACATTCCCCAATCCTCCTTCCCCAATCACAGAAATGGGAAATAACCTGTTGACAAGTGTTAAAGAAAAGTGTAGGTAGGACATGGCTGGTGTGGGCTAGTTGGGCCGAAGGGCATGTTTCCACGCTGTAAGACTCTATGACTCTAGAGGGCAGTAGAGGAGCAATAAATAGAAATACCATATGGAAGAAAATTGCTGGCATAGACATGATCTACCAGTCCTTTGTTATTCTGAGAGACTTAGCTTGATAAACATTATGTGCTTCAGTTTTGGGAGTTTCCAAGCGCTTTGCAGTCAATCATTGAGCACGATTCCCCATTGATTTTCTTTTTTCCAGGAATATAGCAATACCTCAGCATTGACTTAGCTTTAAACAAGATGGCGGTCACCTTGGCAATTGTGATACCAAAAATACAGGTTTTAATGAGAAAATGCATTGATGTAAAACAGAAAATTGGTCTCAATAATATCAGTGACATTTTGAAATTTATGAAAGTCCATTGGACAAGATGTTTGATGCAAAGTTGCCATTTATTTTCTGTTGCCAAACTACAAATTAATAATACTAAATGTTTAACATAGCTCCATCTGTTTTAAAGACCCTTTGACTTTCAAAGCACACAGAAGACAGATATATTTTCAGATCTTCCTAAAACAAAACCAAAATGTACATGAAATAAATGTATCCAATGGCACCACAATTCATAGTCATCATGCAATTAGATTACAGGTGCAACTCACCTGAATGCTTTTGGCAGCTTCTCTGAGAGGGACACCACCTATGTAGAATGGTTCACCTATTTGCCATGGAGTAAGAGGAGCATGGAGACTATTCTTCAGAGCTTGTTGACCATCTATTATCAAGCGTCCTGTGTTATTTTCATGTGTAAGGGAGACCTGAATACCAAATTAATCATGTTGTTAAGTTAATCATAATGATTGAATTATATTACATGAAACATGGTGATTTTTCATCTAATATCAATGTTATAATATATTGAGGTTGAAAATCTACAGTGGGTAGTGGGAATGCTGCACAACATAAAAGCCTAGATCAACCAACGCAATCTCTGCTGCTGACCCTGTCAATTGTCCCTTTATTAGTGTGCTGATGGTGTTCATAAAAGATTCACTCTGGGGAAGAAGCCACATTCAGTAGTGAAAGTAGATATCTAATCGAGTTCCATGTTCCATAGACACAATGCCAATGTGCCCTAACATTGTTCTTTTTATCAGAACACAAAAGTAAATAGATAAATATTCATTTTCTTGAGACATCTATGCCTCAATGTTTGGCACAGGCACCAAGTGAGATCCAATTATCTTCTTGATAAAAATTAATCCATTTCAAATGCCTTTGGGATCTGATCAGTAATATACTTGTAGAATTTAACCTTCCAATTTGCAGTTCCTTTGACTCTTTTAGCCATGATACCATTGCCCAAAAGGCATTCAGGATATGCCTGGGGACTGCAGTATTAAATATGGACAAACCTGTGGCCCATCAAAGAGTATATGTTTTGAATATCGATATTAAGATGAAAGAACAGCACAATATATGTAGATATGGATTACA